>NC_092345.1:11708715-12012698 GCF_963676685.1 Mytilus edulis
AAATTTAAAAATCCGAAAAACCTAATAAAGAAAATAAAAATATACATCTATATCTTAATAGTTAAGAACCTCTTTCGTTATTAATATTTTGATTGCCAAAAAGTAGGTGAAATTATATTTGTATATAGTGTCTACCGCTATACGGTATATATCTTATAAATTTTACTAGATTTCAACGTGTTAGATGGTTTTGAAAATAGCTGTTTGTATTTTATATTTCTCGAATGGTTCTCAGTCAAATTGTGTTCCACAAGGGACGACCATTTTGAAGATGAATAACTTGGTCTAGTAAGAACTAAAAATAAATAACTTTGCTCAAATCTTTTGCTAAAACGAATATCCTGAAAACCGAAAAGCAGAAAACAAATTTGTACAAAACTGCAAATATTTTTTTTTGCACGGCAAATAAGCTTACGTTAGCAACAGATGAAAACAAATGCCTCCTTGCCATCCATAATATCAAATGGTCGCCCCCTTTTGTATAGAATTTGTTCAAAATTTAGATTGAAAATTTGAGACGGTTTTAACCGAAACACCGATTACAAAGGAGTTCCTCTGCTAATTTGAGTTTTTATAATGCCGATCCCAACCCCAAAGTGGTGGCCATATTGTGGTTAGGGTCGGCATCATAAAAGCGCAAATTAGTAGAAGCATTTGTGTTAATTTTGATTTTAAAAATTGTTTCAGTTGCATTAGAAGTGAAAATCTTTTAAAAAAAATGCAAATCAAAGATACAAAGTGTCATTTAAAAAAAATCTTAAATAAACAGTCAATCTACAGTTTTGCCACGACATACTGGATTGCTGATCATTTATGCTGTTTACAAAAGTCAATTAGTTTTACTAAGTCTTTCTATGTTGTGTTTTGTATAATGGTCAGTTTTCCTTTTATGTCCATGGCATTGTCAGTTGGTCAGTTTTCCTTTTATGTCCATGGCATTGTCAGTTGGTCAGTTTTCCTTTTATGTCCATGGCATTGTCAGTTGGTCAGTTTTCCTTTTATGTCCATGGCATTGTTAGTTGGTCAGTTTTCCTTTTATGTCCATGGCATTGTCAGTTGGTCAGTTTTCCTTTTATGTCCATGGCATTGTCAGTTGTTCAGTTTTCCTTTTATGTCCATGGCATTGTCAGTTGGTCAGTTTTCCTTTTATGTCCATGGCATTGTCAGTTGGTCAGTTTTCCTTTTATGTCCATGGCATTGTCAGTTGTTCAGTTTTCCTTTTATGTCCATGGCATTGTCAGTTGGTCATCAACTTATGAGTTTGTATATCCTTTTGATTCATTCCAACTCCCAATGCATTATGAATTTAAGGTTGTAAGATATGTGCACAAACACGTGGCTCAAAAGGCCTAATTGGATAAAAAAAAACGTCATTAAAGGACAGTATCTCCTATAAAAAAAAGATAGCTTCAGCAGTCACATTGGTATTGTGAAGATCTTATTATATATAATATTGACCAATTTAGCTGCATAGATTGATTGGTATTTAATGCAACTGCCGTCACTTTTCTGTTTGTACGCGGCTGTCAGTTTTTAATTTCTGTCTATCAACAACAGCTTTTTTTATATTAATAGACATAAATGTTGAAATTGGTCAAATTGTTATTTAGGAGCAAAACGCCAGGAAATACAACACGCTACAAAAGTCGTTTTTACGAAGTGCTCTGCGATATTTGGAACAACGGTTTGAGTCATTTGACGTTCCAGTCTGTCTGTACCTGTCAGCTTTCAAACAATAGGCCTAGATGGTCTGATTCAAGGACAATAACTACAGAAATAATTCGATGTTATTCATTTGTGTACATTTATTTTCTACAAATCTATTTTGTTCTGACTTTTCTGCCTTTCTTCTTCTTGGGTTTGAGTTTGGAATTGAGAAAATCCATTCCCTGACGTTTTATGTCATCTCTAGATAGCAGACCATCATTATCTTGATCGTGGTCGAAATGGAAATCATCGATGTCGCTCCCATCATCCGTCTCTAACCGGATACGGACATTGTCAGCCGGAAGTTTGTTTTCTAGATATGTGTGAAGCTACAAAAAGAAATATTATATTAACAGCAATATTTATTTTTTTCAAACGTCTTTTGTTTTACATTTTACATTTTCGAAACGGTTGCAACTCTACTATTTCTAGCCTCACTGGGTGCTAAACTTGTCAATTAATAGACATCAAAGTGTAACTTCTTCAAACCTAAATAAAAGCCGGGATGGAAACTACTATATGCTTATGACCAATGAGCTTCAAATCAGAAATGAGTATTAAACTCGGGGTGAAAGAAGAATTCAGTCGTTAAAAATATATTAGATAAGACTGATAGACTGAAATGCTAGAGTACATGTTTATAAATACCAGTTTAAAGCTTTGTGCAAAGAAATACCTATTAAGTTTTAAAGCTCAGTAGGCATATCAATTGAAAGTACTTAAATGTCCATATTCATATATCTCATATAGAAAATAGTGATTTTTAAAATTTCAGTTATCATTTGGTTAAAGAATTTATGTTAATGTTTGTCTAACATGCAAACTGAATTTCAACGGTCTTTAAATTCCTATATAATTGATTGTAAAATGTTTAATTCTTGACTTAAAAACCAAAATTACGCATTTCAAACACGCGAAAGGTGTAAAAATGAAAAAGAATTTTGATCAAACTTGATAGTCCTTCATCACTCCAGTATAATGTTGAATAAAGATGATCTTACCTTGTGTTCATTTAAGTTCACGGGAGATAACTCGGGTGTCTTCTTCCACAGTCCTAACCCTGTAAGCAATACCTCTAGCTTTCTCTGACAATTAGCAAGATCTTCAACTGGATCAGATTTCGAAAAATTGTGGTAAGGCTGAAATGGAAGTAAAGCATCATTATTTCAGTAATCTCGTACGAGTACCACAGTCATGGCATTTTAATTCATTCTCAGTTGGTAATTTTTTTTTATATACAAATTGAGATTGGAATTCACACAGACAATGTTTTGTGTGTCCTGTCGACCAGACGATGACTTGTGTTTTTAAACATTTTGGGATTTACTTTATTCAAATTAACACGCTTGACAGGAAAGGGTTTTGATCCGCAGCATTTGATGTAACACTTGAACAATTTGGCAAATATACCTACATCATTGGAGACTGACACCATCAATTATTAAAAGCCATTTCTGTAAAATATATATGGGCACTTAAACTTCATTTTGAATGCTATGAAATGGCTCTAATACTCTTCGCGGTACAGATTTTAAAGGCTTATTAAAAAGAATTTCAAAATAGCTTTTTGCAAAGTTTTCCGAAAAAGAAAGAAACAGTAAAGACAATTTATACAGACATGAGTGATCTTTTTATTTGCACTTACCGGTTTCAGCCTGATTTCTTTGAGTTTCTCATACAATGTAGCGATACCAGATTGTAGATCGAGAAGAAGCTTTTCGTTGACGGCCATTTCGGTTAGACAATCGTCTCTTGACGTCTCTTCCTTCTTTACATATTCTTGTACATCTTCCACCATTTTTCTACCTCTAAATGTAGAAATCATCAGATCAATATAAATAGGCAAACTCTAAATGCACTATACTTAATAATTCATTAAATGTAGGGAGAAACTTCATTTGTAACTAAAGAAATGCTACTATTCAAGTCTTTGGAAAATAGAATGGGATATATAAAAAGAAAATAGTTTATCTTTTATATGCGCATGGAGTATAAATAGATACCTGAAAAGTTATGCTTGGTCAAGAGGAACTAAAATAAAAATTAGCAATAATACCAGACACTGGAAGGGTGACCTACTACAAATAATAGTAAAGTTAATCAGCATTTAGTTATTAGTAGTAAATGATGTACAAAACAATCTATCGGAAAAGAAAGAGAGAAAAAATGACAGACAAAAGACAGCCAACAAAGCACTGCACAGACAAATTAAGGTTCAGAATGCAAACTTCACCAAAATGTGTGAGAGAAGCAACCCAGTGCCCCGGTAGGATCAGCACTTCGTCCCACAGTAGAATCGTCCATCGAAATCCCCCTTTATGATAGTCTTAATCAATTCAGATAAGTTTAACGCACAAGAATTATCATAATCTACGGTATACTTATATATAAGAAAACTTACTTAGCTATCTGCCGCTGACTTGTAAATTTGAGGTCCTCAAAAATGACTCGTAACGAAGTTTTTTCTTCCATTAATCTTTCTTTTGCATCTAAGTTCTCTTGCTCTTGTTGTAAGATTCTGTGACGCGTATTATCTTGATTTGTTACACGGTACACAATGTCCTAAAAAGAAAAATGGATGGAGATGATAAAAAAAAAAGATAATACTGGAAATAACGTCATAAATTAATTCAAAAATATGCAATAGTTGAGGACAAGAAGCATATATATAAAATACGCAGTAGATGAAGGTAGGAAGCAAAAATGTAGTTCTATACTAGTAAAGTTATTTTTGAATTAAAAATTAATTTATTAGACCTTTCACGACGAACAAACTAAAATTTGTAAAAGCACCAGCTTTTGGTGGAACTTTATCATATAGTTATTTTATTAGACTCGTATTTCGCTTTTATTGCACGTGTACATGTAAGCTTATACATTATTTACTACTCATCAAGATATATCACAAGTTTTCTAATTCTTCTGTTCAAATAACCGCTTTCTGACTTTCTTATAGCAGAACTAATACTGCAGAGGTTTGACAGTAAATAATGCTATTTATTAACCTCCCCCTTTTTCCTTTCCGGACTGGAAACTTTTGACAATTTTTTCCTTATGTTTATGATATTTATCAGTCTTTCGTCAATTAAATTGCTTATTTATCGAAACAAAAGACAGTATTTTTTTATACCGTTCTCCGAAAAAAAAATGTATGGAATGCCAATGATTTTCCAAAACCAACTTTTGACATCCAACGATTTTACAATATTTATAGATGTAAAGGTATGCGACGTTTTTCGCGGTGAAAATACTTTTTCTGTAGGATTATTTAAAATCCAATTCATACAGAAAACCCTACTATAGTTCTATCAATATGGAATAGATCGGTTTATTAATCTGTCCGCAAGTAAAATGAAAAAACTCACATCCATATTGGACACGTGGATGGCAGACTTTATCCTTTCAAATGCATCTTCTAAGGTAAGTATCTTTTCCTGGCGGTCCTCCTTCTCTTGTTGTAATTTCATTGCCTTTGTATCTGTTAGAAAAATATATGTGCGAATCAATCCATATATGAAAATACAGGGAATTATTGTCAAAGTTGACTATTAGCAATCTATTAAAATTAACAAATAAAAAAAAAATTAAAAAAAATAAAGAGAAAACGTGACTAGAGGCTCTAAAGAGCGTGCGTCGTTCACTTTGGTGTATATGTACATATTCCACAAAGGACACTCTCCAACATTGTATACAAACAGAATTCTTTAAAAAAAAAAATCATATCCTGACCCTGACTTCCATGATACAGGGTGAATACAGGTATAGCCAGGAGTTTTTCTGGTTAAAATTGATTGATTCATTGGAGTTTGTTTTACGCCGCAGGAGCACACAAAGGCTATATCGCGGCGAGAGTTATTTCAAATATTTTTACAATTTACAGTATACTTTGGCTAAAATAACTCTAAGACGGAACTGACTTCATACACCGCATTGCATTTGCGTCAATTTTTGTAAAATATAGTATTTCGTATGCGCCAAATGGTTGTTTTTCAGGGTATCCCCCCTGCATTGGGTCGGTAAGTCGAGGTAACATAATGTAAATAACCCACTCGGAGACAAATAGAAGAGGACATACGCACTTTGTTCACAACAGATGAATGATGCCGGGTACAGTCAACCAGCGTCACGTCATGGAATAGCCCAATAACAAATATATAACATAGGGGCATTATGATTTGAGATCACAGACCTATGACCTTGAAATTAAGATCAAGGTCAAAGGTCAATTTCACGTTCTAGATTTCGACCTTTGCTAAAAATGCTTTCTTGTTCATTATAAAACTTCTGCATATACCTATTAATGCTATTGTTTTATATCAGTTTGAGGTACCAAATTACATCAGAAAGGAGTGAAATTTTCTAACATCGTTTTTTTAAATTTCATTCTTACTATCGAGGTGGAAAGACCTTCAACTGTTCTCTGAAAAATTGGTTTTTAATTTTTTATTTCTATTTCTTGCTGTCGTTTTCTTTTTCTTTTTTTTTTATTCCTTTTTTATTATTTTTTTGACTATCAGTTGAAAGCATTCCGATATGAATTCGCATTAAAAAAAAGTAGGGTAAAATGAAAATATCAGTATAAAAACGTTGAAAATTTAACAAGAATGTGAAGTCAGATGTTATAGGACTACCGTCACTTAACAAAATCAGTGTTTAATGATCTTTAATGCTGTCAACTTGATGAGGACTGTGATTTATGGTGAATATGTTCAGTTATGCTATCGAAATCTTTTCTTTTAATATTATTTACCTGTATTGAGTCTGTATTATTAGCGAAAGACAAAGTACCAATAAGAACCGGTGCATTACGTTTGCGCGCATTACCATTACATTTGCGCGTAGCCGTTTTGGTTACATGTTCGCTCATTTATTTGACAGATAAACTCAACTAATAAAACTCATTTATTTATTAATTTATTCAATTATTAACAAAGCGCAAGTACCCCTTCTGTTAGTCTAAGCCCCTGCTCACCAACTAGATGAGATTTCAAGCAGGCGAAGTCCGATTAATTATGCATAAGCATCGTAAACAGTTTTTGAGAAAAAGATATAGAAATCAACCAAATTCATTGAAATTTATTGAACTGATGAATAGTAAAAATCTTTCTAATCTTAACAACTTGTGCAAATTTATAGGTCCCCTGGGTAATTCATGTACTTAATATCATTTAGTCTAATATGTATACCGTAATATTTGATATATGTACCTCCTCTTGTATTCGTATAATTTGTGTATGTTTGTACATATGCATTATGTAATTGCCATTGTAATTTGGTTTGTTGAGAAATGAAGATATATAGCACGTTATCATATAAATATATAAAGATACAAATGTTAAAATGTATAGCTTATCGAAAATTTGATAGAAATTGCTTTGAGAAATAAAAGTTTGATAACTTCACAATCCAAGTATATTTACTAATTTAAAAGCTATTAGAAATGGATTAATGTCCAAATGATTAACTCAGTGCTCTAGCTAGATATCAAAAGGGGCAGGGTGCCAGTGGAGGGCAGGGCACTTTTTATGATAAGAAAAGGCACTGCTCATTTTTTTGTCTACGTTTCTGTGTGTATCACGAGTTAACGAATCTCTTTTTTTTTTTTTCTGTATATGTTTTGTTTTTTAAATAAAGATGCTTTTCAACTATAGTCTTTATTTCATTGTTTGTGTAGTTATGAATGATATAGTACATCTTCATCAACATATTATGTTTTTACAGTTTAACTTCACTCTACCCATTATTAAAGAATATGTTGTTTTTTTTTATATCTAAAATTATAGTTTTAATACATCATATGATCTGAAACTGAGAGCATTACTAATTTAACAATGTTTAGAACATGGATTGCTAAAAGTATAATTATCAAGTAGAAATTGCAATATATATTTTTTAATATGTTCAAAGACAGTTAATATCTTTAAGATAACATTATTATGTTATTATATATTCAATTGGTAATTTATTCCTTTTTTTGATACTAGATAATATTTTTAGAGCACAAATTTGTAATAAGCTATAACAGGGGAATTAACTCCAAAATCAATATCCACCACGTTTGGGTTAATTAAAAACTGTGCTTGTCGCTAACAAGTGGAGATGGAAGGCATTTCTGTAAAGGCATAGTTTTATTTTGATGACTTAAATTCAATTCTAAAGTCATGAAAGTTTTCATTTATATACGCTCTTCCATTGTGACTTGGAGATCGAAAATGCCGACCCAAGCTAAACACACTCGCTGACACATTCATCAAAAGTATGACAAAAAGATACATTGTCCTAATTAAATTACCTAGTTATTAACACCTTTGAAGTCTTTATCATTGTAATTCATTGTAATGACATGATTAACCTGGGGGCAATCACACATGTGTCATATATGTAATTAACTTGGAGATCAGAAATCGATGAAACAAAATTTTACCAAAACGGCACAAGATAATTTTGGAAAAAGACGTCAGGGCAGAAGGGCGCGGATAAAGGCACCCAGGGCGCGGCTGAGGGCACCCAGGGCGCGGCGCCCTTCTATTTTGAGCTAGCGAGACCACTGTAACTTGTTATTGTCAAAGTGGGTTGCAATATGACACATAGACAGACAGTACATGCAATAAATTTATCGTCATAGAAATGTAAAAGGTTAGATAGACGGTTAAACACATTGTCATCTTATTTTTAAACAAATAGGCCAATGTGAGCAATTGTTTCTCCATAGGCGGTAATGGTAACGTTTTCTTCTGTAGCTCAATCCATATCGTAAACTTGGGATGTTTATAATGACTCGTTTCGAAGTTGATACATTTTCACGTTTGTGGTTAAATTTTCGTGGTACGAAGTGTGATTCATTTTTCCGTAAATTAGTATACCCCAAAAATCCTTTCGTGACACAGCTCTTCATGGTAAAAAAAATAAGTTCTTTGAAAACTTAATACTTTGAATACATTTAAAAACTCCATAGTTTTTACACATTGATGGTCCTCTACTTTCCAAATCAACACAAATAGTTAAGCTCAGTCACTTGTTAAAATAAGAAATATTTCAAATATCACTAAACCCAGACTTTTTTACACACGAAATTTTCCTCAACTGGAGGTGCATTAGGGATATTGACCTAAATATAGTTAAATATAATATAAAGTTAATTTATAAACGTTTGCAGTTGTCCAAATTTTCCAGGTTATTCCTGTGACTTACGTTATACTCACAAGAACGCCATTTAACCGTTAAAATTACATTCATTCGTTTGAAAATGCTTTTAAGGACGCCAATTTGATTCAGTTATAGAGAAATATCTGCACATGTGTTCCAATCGTCATGGCAACCACCAATTCCTTATTTTCTTCATTTGTGACATGACCGTTAGCGTCTTACGGAAACACGACGGGCGTCACAAGCAGAGCATAATCTCCTTATCATTCCGAAGCACATGAGATCATTTCCAGTTTTTGGTTGGTTTTATGTTGTTCCTCTTTATTTATTTTTTTGCTATTCTTTTAAAGTTTTTTTACTGGTGTTTTTTCTTTCTTTTTTTTTCGACGAAGAATTACGATGTTAATTTTTGATTCTCTTTAAAAATATATGTGAATTTCCAATAAGACTATTTCATTGTTTCCTCCTTGTTATTAGACAGACACGTCTTCTAGTTTTTGCAAATTCAGATTAATCATGACGAGGTTAAATGTATAAAATATACAACAATTATGACATACATATCAAAAAGGTCACGTTTTGATTTATTTATGATGTTCATATCGTATCCTCTTTGAATCAAATTACCATTATCAAATCTAAATAGAACCTTAACTTCTAAACATTAATAAATTGTGATCATTCAACAATGACTTTTGACACATACATGTACATGCCAAGTTTTTCTCGTTTTGATGTGTTTATGTTCATACATGTATACCATGCCTATTTCTCATCAAACTACCTTTAAAAAGAATTAACTGCTTTACAAGTTCATCAATTTTAATCACTCTACATTCAAATTGATGTCGCCTAATCGCCATTATTATAAAATTGGTTTGATCTCAAAGTTTCAGCGGAGAAAACATTTTCGAAAACTGACCAATCAGAAGCAACAATTGTCTCTGATTACCATGGTTTTCATCCAAAAGAATTTCAAAGATCCGGAAAGTTTCTAATGTGAAAAAGACATTACAAACGTTTGTCTTGTAAAATTTGGACTACAGGCGACATTAAAGCCTAAAAATAAATTAACCACTGGAAATAACGAAAAACATGAATATACAAAACTTACCACCTGCAGTGTCTGTGACGTAAGCAACCTTTGCCTGTAAAAATAAATTGTTGTAAAAAAATATATTTCTCACCAATCCTGTGCTTACATTAAACAATTGTTTACTTCGTATCGATTGTTTCATTCGTTTAATTTTGTCAATTGTTTAACTCTGCTTTAGTATTTTTTTTATTTATTTTTTGCATAATTTTTCAACATTCCAATTCTTTTAAATTCGTTTGAACAATGTGATGTCTTGATAATCACAAGGCTTGTTCCTGTAAATGCATGCTCGTTCTACTTAATTATTGGTCGTAAAGATTCTTTGAAGTGACAGGCAATGATCAAAACTAACAGAAAATAAAACAAGAACGCACCGTAAAAGATAGACTTTTAGGATGTTTGCTTGTCATGTTTTGGAATTTTTGTCAGATTTTCGAAATCCTCTGGTTTTATCTATTTGAATGCCTAAAAAAAATTGCCAATGAACCCCAATTTTTCTTTTTATAAATCTTTAACATGTATAATTATAAGCCATTTGTAAAAGTCTTATGAAATCTTATTTATTTTTAATAGTTTTTGAGAACTTTAACTGGTCAATGATAAAGCTATGAAAAATCAAGAGAGAACAATTTCCCGCCAAAATTCCAACGGCTAAAATTTCGAAAACAAGCACATTGACCCCTATATTATTTTTGCTTTTTGGATTCCTCAATTAATCCCCTATCAATATATACTAGTTTTATGGAAAGTTATTTATTTTGAAACTTAGCAGCAAACATCCTTAAGTTAACATACTTATAATTAGATCCAAATATCAACCGGGTGCTTGAAAAGGCTAAAGCATTTTATTCTGCAAACTCATGACCTGATTATTATACTCACCCTCCTTTCTTGTCTGTCAGTGGGCTCCTTACGTCTCTCTACTTCCTTTTTGGTCACAGTGAGCTGTTGGTCTCGAGCTCTCCTCGCTTGATACATTTCTCTCTCCATTTTCATTAAATCTCTCTGTAAAATGTTAGATATACCATTAAAAGGAATCTACTGGGAGAACCAAATTTAAAGTGAATAACCTATGTTTCAAGTCTGGTTTAAAATGGCTGAGTTCCGAATCTATGATCTTATGCTGGTGAACACGATTCCACGATATCACCATGGAGTCAACAATCCTTTGAAATTTCCACTATTTTGCTTTAACAAAAAGGAGATAGATTTGCTATATAAGCCGGTATTAAGATTCCCAGCTGCAGGTAAAACTATCCCTTGTATTGGTGTACATTTATAGCGTTTTTTGTGTGTGTGTGACCATTAGGTCTTAGAGCATACTACAGGTCAATATGTGATGCTAAAACTTGTTTTCCACAGCAACACTTCAAACCTTCATCCTTAAGAAGAAGACATAAATAAAGACAATAATATGATAGCGAGATCTTACATTGAAATGTTGTTAAACACATTCTTTGGTTTGTCGTGAGAATATTTAAATGTTCCAATGAAGGGGCAGGACCTTTTTCGGGACGTCGGGATCGGGTGTTTTTAAACTCGGGATTTCGGGATTGACCCTTTCGGGATCCGTGAATTTTTTTCGAATTTCGGGATGTCGGGATTTAAATTTCTTTAAATTCGGGACCTTGGGATTTCGGGATCAGGACCCCTCCGACCCCCTCCCCCCCTTTTCCAATCATACATTTATATTTTTCTAATGTGTAAATTAGTCCTTTTGCATTGTAACTTACTCTTGTGTCATCGCTACTTTTAACTGCCTTCTCGTTCATTAGTTTAAGTACATCTAGTTCTGTACTAGCATCACGAAAGATTTCCTCTAGTACATTTAGTCTCGCTGGATACAATCTGCATTCCTAAGGGTAAATAAAAATATTTCACGTTAGCCATCGGTTTGCAATTGATTATTTGTTTATCACTCGAAGTGTCGGACCTTACATCTGCAACGCTGATTTTTAGATCTACATGAGCCTTACTTAAGATGAACACGTACAGCGCTGGATTTTACATTTCCAGTGCTTGATTTTAAATCTACAGTGCTAGACTTAATATCTATACAGTGCTCGACATTACATCTCAATCGCTTGACTTGCATATATCTACAGCGTTAGACTTTTTATTTGCAGCGCTGGAGTTTACATATTTAGCGCAGGACTTTATATTAACAGCACTGGACTTGACATCGACAGCGCTTGATTTCAGATCTACATCGCTGGACTTCAGAACTACAGCGCTTGACTTGAGAACTGCAGCATTAAACTTTATATTTCCAGCGCTTGACTTTGAAAAACATGTACGAGACCAACAAAGTTACGTTAACGTGACCAACAAAGTTACGTTCACGGTAGTACTCGTATATCGATACCTTGTGTAAATGTTTTTATGCTTGTTGTTTTTTTCTATTTTCCGTACCGATCTTTGAGGTTGCAACTGATTTTTACAATTTGTTCTTATGTTGTGCTGTTACACCTCTGTTAAACTCTTAACAAACATGTGTAACCCCGCAACATGCTTTATGTGCTTGACCCAAGTCAGCAGCCTGTAATCTTTAAGTAAATGGTTGTCTTTCGTTCATGTCTGTCATATATTGTTTTGGTAAATTGTATTGTAGGCCGTTATAGTTTTCTCGTAACAAATGCATTTTTAGATATTTTTTATATCGGGGTATTTTACACGGCTTACGATACGGTATGGATCTTATCATTGTTGAAGGTCGTGCGGTGATATATAAAGGACAAGGTTCGCTAATGGCACAAAATGTCCTAACCATGATATCAACTTTATCATAAAAAACCAAACAGGTTTCAATGTGGTTCATAAATAGGTCTATTTCAAAAGTATAAATGCTAAATATATCAGTTCTTTTCATAAGACTACAAGATATTTGCCAAAGTAAGCCCATTTTGGACATTTTGTCAAAATATAATGATTTTGTGCATTTTTCAGACCTAAAAGCTTTTGAAACACCTTGGCCGCCACCTACGTTCTAGAATGTTTTGTAACCAAAAGATTCCAATTTTGATATAGATTTCATTAATATAAAAACTTTTTGGATCGTAGATGGAGGCCAAGGTTAATTATGCCAAAAACAATTAAAATTATGGACAAAAAGTACCAAAATTGACCTTTCAATACAAATTATGCTCATTTAAGGGGTCATTGCTTCATAAATAGTAAAGGAAAAGGCCAGAAAAAATATTTTTGTCTTAGTAGTATTATCGCAAGTATTTCTATGTGGCATTTGTAATTTTTTGTCCCAATTTAAAAAACATAAAAAAATCAGGGCCAATTTTAACCCTTCGTGAACCTTCTCCTTTGTATATAGCCATTTCATTCGACTGTAAAGTTGTGTCATTGGCCATCACACAGTATCTTCTTATTTTTACATTTCAGTGATCAACATAACGTTTTACCTCTTGCATGTGTGTCATTATTTCCTCGTACCTCCTCGTTATATTTCTGGCGGCCTCATATTTTATACCAGCTTTATCCATCTCATTCTGTAATCGTCTGATAACCTTAAGTGACAATGACAAATTTTAGAAATGATCTTACTAGTAATCCAAAACCCAATAAAAAATGCAAGATGTATACTACTGTAGTAAAACAAGGACGTCGGAAAACAGAAAAATATGGGTTTTTTTCTAGTCTGTTCTGACAAATTTACAGAACCTGCCTATTATATTTATTGTAATCGTCTCGACTATGCACAAAGAGTTTGGCACTGGGCATCAAACAACTTATCTGGTTAAGATAATTATAAAAAAAATCAATTTTAAACTCCGACAATATAACTTGATCTCTGCTCTTAAAACTAAAGTGAGATATCTTTATGTTGTTCAAAATCCTTGTCTTTACCCTCAATACTAGCTGAAATCTGACAGGCGCTTGAGTACTATTGGAGATAATTATATACAAATTAAGTATCTTAGTTTTTATCTAAGTCACATGCTTTGTCCATATTGATTTTTGTTTTCTTTGACAGATTGCTGTTTCATACACATCTGCTTGTCCCTTATTCTATATTTGGTTATCATGATCACTGGTATTTTTTACAAAGCTTCAGTCACCTGTTTTCTTTCTAGATCGAAATCTTGTGTATTGACAAGCCTCATCTGCCTGAGAGTTGATTGAAGTTCTTTTAGCCGATCTCTTTTGATGTCTGCCTCATGTTTGATAGTATTGCGGCGTTTACTGGCCTCGCACACTTTCTGGTCCATCGTTTTTACAGCACCCTAAAGTCACATAGACAATTTAATTCTTAAACTAATATTTTGTTTGGTGTTCTTGTGTTTGTATTTATATTTTTTCTTTAATACGCTACATTTGTTTTGTTGAGATCATTTGAAAAAAAAATAATGTTAAAAAATATTAAACGGAGAGGGGTAGGAGTCAAAAGGTAAATTAACAAAAACATTGCATAAAACGAACTTAATGCGACAAGCATCCGTTATTTCAACTCATTTGAACTATAAAATTGAGAAAGGAAATGGGGAATATGTTAAAGAGAGAACAACCCGCCCAAAGAGCAGGAAAAAAGCCGATGGCCACCAATGGGTCTTTAACACAGCGAGAAAATCTCTTTCGAGTAATACTAATACTACTAGACACATTTCAACTATTAATTACTTTCGAGTTGTACTAGTTGTAGGAGAAGTACACAATTATTCAATATATCAGCCTTGTTTTACAGCTATATAGTTACCTCGACAGTATATCGCTGCATCGATAGAAGTTCTTCTTTCCGATTTTGGAACACAGAGTGGATAACTTTCTCGTCGCCCTGCAAACACATATGTATAGTTTCCGTTGTTACGACTTGACACTTGCGATGGACTATGTCTATAGTACCAGAAAAATACTACCAATAGCAAAAAAAAGATACACAAACAAAAAAAGGCTACTGAGAAACATTTACTAACATTTGGTAGGAATGATGGGTCTACGTTGTCATTCAGGTTTTACTTTATCGTTTGTTTGTTTAGTCGTAAAAGATTTATTCTAAACATGCATAATTAAAATTCATTCATCTTTTTTCTGTTTTCTATAACTATTAGCATTTGCTTTTTTAAGTGCTGGTTCAGTTAATCCGCATGATTTGATTTTTTCCCATTGGTTTAGTGAACTTTACTTTTGACCTAGCTGGTCCAATTCATTTTGTCCTGCTTGTAATGTATAATTTCTACTTACTAAATTTTATCGTTTTTTATTCAAATCACTATATTCGTATGGTAGTTCTTCTAATCAAATTCTCTGAATAGTTCATAATTTTTATTATTTTGATCGACTAAAATTTATAGTTCTTGAACTACCTGACAACCCATTCCTATTTCATTTAAAAGGCCCTTGGGCTGATATTGGTGTCTCGGGATGATACAACATATGACACGGACTTTGCCATGTATTATTCTCTATTTTACACACTTTTGTTTGAAATTTGACAGAGATATTTACAAGATTGAAGAGAGACTTTTTTTCATTTATTTTTTTGTTATTTTTAACTTTGTTATTATGTTGTTTATTTGGACGAGGGTGCATCTTTTATTGTTGAAGTCTCTGCCTAATTGATGTTTGTTTCATACCTCCATTTATTTATATCCAGGGTGTCATTGTTAAACGATAAATTTGTTCCAGACGGATTCCCGGTCTTTTTAATTTTTCTATTTTTGAAATAAAAACATGGTTTGTTTTGTTTTGTTTTTCACACTTTCTCTAATGTTAATTGTTTTGAATTTTACCAAGGTACATGATTTCATAGATTTTAACTTACATTTATACTCTTTGCAAGAGTTACACGCTTTTTCTTATTTTCTGCTCTTAGTGTCGCGATTAATCGTTCATTTTTAATTTTCTTCTCTTCTGAGCTTTCGAAAAACGCACGCGCATCTCTTTCTGAAATGAAAAGTACATTATGGTTAGACTACTAGTTTGTATTTTAAAACGCAGAAGATGTTGATGCCAGTTTTCAAACAAATTGACCCTTAAAACTTACACAAATTTTCTTAGTCTTTCATATTTACTCTTTTTTATGTTTTCGAAATAAATTTGAAATACTAGTATAATTTTTGA
This sequence comes from Mytilus edulis, assembly GCF_963676685.1. Taxonomy (NCBI): domain Eukaryota; kingdom Metazoa; phylum Mollusca; class Bivalvia; order Mytilida; family Mytilidae; genus Mytilus; species Mytilus edulis. The sequence goes on from NC_092345.1 coordinate 11,724,734, forward strand.
CGAAGGATCAAAGTTACCTTTTAGATGGAGTTTTCCACGAAGTTCGTCTATCTGCTCCTGTTGTGTCCACGCAGACATAACCACAGAATTCCTGATATCCGGTCTCGGCATCACTAAGAAAAGAAAATGAAAGCGATCTACAGCTCTGGTTGATACATAGGTCATCTATTTTGCCTATTTAGATTATATGCTGATCAAATGAAGTCTTTACCATACCCTAAAACCCACCTTGAACAATCTGGCCTAACTCTAACCACAATGAAATCGTAACCCTTATGAACAGGAACACCTATTCATGCTATTTAAAAAAGTTCAACCACAATATCATATCGAAAATATATGTTTCTGCTTTCTGTAAATTGAAAATAATGTTACTAGTATTGTAATTTCCCCATTTTCTGAACAAATTAATCATATTTCCTACAAAAATAAGGCTTTCTTCTACTTTGGGCTTCCAACCTATATAGAGCTATACGAAACAATCATTTGCCATAAACCTCAACATTTACCTTTCCCATATAGGCTAACCCCAACACTAAACATAAACCTAACCTAGAGCATTACCTTAACTTATCATAACTATTAATGAACCCTCACCCTGAAGTAAAAGGGAGTCTTACTTAACCAACGCTTACCAAAAACCTTATCCATCACATTGTATGTGTCATTTTATGAAACAAATTATTACCAAAGTTCTGAAAATAGCGTAAATGAGAAGGAAACTTACCGTCTCTTGGCTTCTTCCGTCGATGCAGCGATAACAAAGACAGAACGACGTCGGCAAGGAAGTCGCGTAACAATGCTGAAATAGTAAACGTCACAATAAATATAGCTCAGAAGCATTACGGAAGACAATTATTGATGAATGAAAGGAGAAAAAACACAAATTCAGAGACCTTTACTATTTTTTACTTTCTTTTCGAGGACGGAAGCTGTTTATCTGGTTGACATCCTAAACATATTTGTCTATTACTAGTAGCTCATAGACATCATTTTGTCATGTGAGTGTACCATAAAGACGGGTTGGTAATTTCTCATAGAGTCAAGTTCAGTAAAAAAACCGACTCTCGTATATTTATGTACAGCTTGGAGATGTAATCTTTTTCTAGTCATTGTGTCGGATGAAAATTACAACCAGTCAAGAGGGCTTTCTCTAATGTCAGCACGAACGTCAGGTGCATGGTTAAAAAAAAATCGGTCTTCATTTATTGAAACAGGCCTAGATAAACTATGAAGGTACATAAAGGCTTTCCATGCAAAAGGATGAACACAAAAGGAATGTAGTTTCCATTATGGAAATAATGGCAAACGCTGCTTGTAGTATCAATGACAAACTCTGCTTGGAAAATTAATGACTTAAGTTGATTGTTCCCTTTATACAAATTTAGTTCTCTCGACTATCGTTTATCAGAGAGCGAAAACATTCTGATATCGTTTACCTGATACATTTTTTTCATCTCATCTTACCGACCCTGCAAGACTCTCATATGGGTAGTCAATGTCGTTAAAAACCGACCTCGTCGTCGCCTTCTCTGACATCTTGAGGATATTAGGACGGTCTGAATTGGGGGTCATTCAATTGTGTATCTTTTTTGGAAAGTTTGCTATAGCTTGCTTTAGCTACTTTCCATAGGCGTCGGCCTCAACTTCCAGTGAGATAGACTATCGCAATGTTCTGCTCCAAAATAATGTAGTACTAGTGTTTGTTCGAATTCTGATTCTTGGATATTTTGAGTTGCTACTCTTTTGAAAAGATTACAGCTTGAATAAAACAGGAATGAGCGTTCACCTACAATTCAGATGAATTTAAGGGCAACAATGTGTAGTCCTAACACTGAGGCAATGATTACTAGTATATAAAATAAATGGCTTAAAACAAAAATCTCAAATGTCATTGCCTCAATGGTAATTACACAGCAGCAACCAAAATGTGTTACAGGGTTATAAGCACCTCAGATCAACATTGTATAAATCTAGTGTATATAAACTTTGTATTTCTGATGTCATACTACTATTGTTATGCCCCCACCATATTGAGTTTTAGTCTTGTTTTTTTCTGTAAGTATGTACGTCCGTTACTTGTACGTACGTCCATTCATCCCAAAATTGATTTCTGTTCTCCGTTACGTTAGTTTGTCTGAACCAAATTTTATGAAACTTATACGCAATGCTTATATTAACCACAAAACCATAGGCGGATCCTTTCGTGGGAAAAAAATGGTTGATTATATAGGGAATCATTGAAGCATGACTGGAGCGGGCCCCCCCTTAGGTCAGTCAGCGGGGCCCCCCTTAGGAAAAGTTCTGGATCCGCCACTGAAAACACAAGTCAAGTTTGAATTTTGTTGGTGCCACTTTTACCATTCTAGATGTAAAGGGGTGACATTTTCAGTATACCCTATCAAGTATATATACCCTTATGTATAAGTTGGAATTGTAGCTTTCTTCGGTTATACATTTATTAGGTGAACATAAAACGGTCTTTAGATTTAGAAGAAATAATAGATATATAAAACAAGAATGTGTCCATAGTACAGGCATGTCCCATCTGCACTATCATTTTCTATGATAATTGGACCGGAAAATGGAATAAAAACCCTAATTTGGCATTAAAATTAGAAAGATTATATCATAGGGAACTTCTATAATACTAAAATAACACTACTAAATTCAATCATTGTCAAATTGCGTCCTATTGTAGTATTTTAAGCAGTAAGACTTTCTAAGATGAAAATACGAATACTAAAAATCTGGACTTAAAATAAGGCGTATTGAAAATAAGAAGGTCCAATTTGTCAGCCGTCATGGGGTAAAAATGACAAATCAAAGAATTCAATTTTATATATACCCAATATAGGACAATGGTGTTGATTAAAAATTACCCGACTCCAGACCTTTTGTTTTCCACATAATTAATATATATTGCCAATAATTAACAAGTTCCGGGTCGTATCCGATACCGATACCAATAGTATATTCACCTGTTTCCTATTACCTTATTTGTACGTTTCTCATCTGACAGGTGCACCACCAAACAGTGTATTTCAGATTTTGCTATATACACAGGGGCGGATGCAGGAATTTTCGAAAGGGGGGGGGGTGCTAACCCAGGGCACCCAGGGCAAAGGGGGGGGGGGGTGCAAAACATATGTCCCGATACCCGATACAAATGCATTGATCGGCAAAAATAAAGGGGGTGCGCACCCCCGGAACCCCCCCCCCCCCCTGGATCCGCCACTGATACACGGGTCATAATCACAGGGTTGACACTACTAAATTCAATCATTGTCAAATTGTTCCCTATTGAAGTATTTTAAGCAGTAAGACTTTCTAAGATGACAATACGAATACTAAAAATCTGGACTTAAAATAAGGCGTATAGGTACAGTTTTCTATTTGTTAGCGGGCATGATATAAAACAGCGAATCAAAGAATTCAACTTTATTTATAACTAAATTAATAAATATAGGACAATGCTGTTGATTAAAAAATATTCCTTTCCAGGACCTTTGGTTTTCCGAATAATTAATATTACCAATAATTGATAAGTTCCAAGTTGACGGATTCAAACAGAAAGATTTTAAAAGCAGAGAAAACTGTGCATCTTATAATCAGCAAGACTTTATCAGATGACAATCCCAATACTAAAATAAGGCTTACGCATAGTTATATAGTACTTTAATTCAGTCACGGTCCTCCGATATCACGGGTGTGTTTTAAGTTTCAAATTGATTTGACTTCAACTTCATCAAAAACTACCTCGACCAAAAACCTCAACCTGAATGGGACAGACAGACGAACGGACGCAAGGACGAATAGACGAACGGACGCACAGACCAGAAAACATAATGCCCATAAATGGGACATAAAAAGTGATTTTTGGAAATTGCTGGCGAGACAATAGTTTAGTTTGAAAAGTCAAAACTGTGATTAAATACATATTTGAAATGATACACCTCTATAACCTATTTGAAGTAATACACATATACAGTTGCAAACTTTCCAGAGGTGCTATCCAGCACTTTGATTAATTTTGTAGCTTAATTTTCTATTTTATTTCTATTTCTATTCTTATTCTGTATTCTTTATTTTGTGGTTTATCCTTTTCCTGCATTTTTGCTCATTTTTCTCTATTCTAACGGGTCATCCAGACTAAGTTAGTAAATAAGTAAGTAAACTTCATTTAGAGTCGGGCATGATCTGTACAAATTCACACTGTAAACATGAGCCTTATACGTACGGGAGTATTTTCAAAGAATGTGTGAACATCTTTCTTTCATACTGGTAAATCTAGTTAAGATTATAATAGGCTAACTCCTGGATATTCCGAGTTATTGCGGATGTCTTTTTTAATGCGAATAATGAGACTGAGTGAGTGTCGCAATTATATAAAAGCTCACATTCTGATATATCCGATACATATAACTGTATCAAGATTTTCCTGAAATCGCACTCATTAATCTAGTGTTTTTGTCTATAAAATTCCTTAACCAGCTAAGATTAGAACTCGATGTCCAAAAAGGTAATACATAAATTAATAATGAAAAAATATAGACGTGTTAGAAATATATTGCTGGCTTAGCCATTAGAACCAACTGATCCTAGATGGTTTTTGTAATGCCCGCGTCACACTGTCCCGATTTTTACGCCGATGGCAACACGATTATGGAAATTTTCGAAATCGGGACTGATCGTATACAGATCGGGCTATTCGTAGTGCCATCTTTAACCATCGTAGAACCATCGGCCACTTTTTCTAGCCTTCGGGGACAACTTCGGGAAGGGTCCTAATTTTTTTAATATGTTAAAAAATCCCCGAAGGTGCGTCCGATGTTGAGGGTTCGTATTGTGTTCGTATCACCATCCTCACCATCGTAATGTCACCGGGAATGCATCTTTGAACATCGTATTGCATTCGTGTTTCCATCGTTTCCCTCGGGCAGTTTTGACATTATGATGTCTACACGAATGAATCACGAAGCTACCCGAAGGTCTTACGATGGCAACACGACTTCGTGAAGAACTCGTAATCCCGTCGGGTTGCCATCGAATAAAAGTACGAAGGCGACAAGATGGAACTACGACGGCAATAAATCCAGCTAAATGTAAGTTTTTTTCGCGCTAAAATACATTTAAAGTGACATGCACGATTTGCACTGGTCAGTCTAATACGACAGTTAAGAAAGACGTTCACAAAACATGGAGCTCATATCATATGATTCTATGAGAACAAGAAAGGCGACAGCGTTGTTTCTAGTAATTCAAATGGAACAAGAAGAGCAGCTATTACAGGCTCAGGATTTACTTTTACAAGTAAAATTTTATTTTTTGTCAATTTTTCATATCAAGTAACATAATGAAAATCATAAACGCGCCTCGTACACCAACATTGCAGGTACACGTATATAGGGAAATCAACTTTTTCTTTATTATTCTGATTTTTTTATGTATTGTCTGAGTTGTTGTCACACGAATGTTTACTCCATAATCATTTTGTTTCTATATGTCATATTTTGCCGCATTTGTTGCTTTCCCCACATCCTTCCTTTTGTCTATATTATCATAATATTCTCCTGGAAAGAGCTCTTTTTGAATAAAAGGGATCAACGAACCCACTACCTTACCTTTAAGATAGATCAGTAAACATGGGCACAATTATGGGTGATTATTCAGACTAGTGCACACATTTTACAGTTCAAACAAGGCAATGCCGAGCGTGGCATCCCCTCGTATGTAACATATTGGGGACAAATATGGACACTATATTTGTATATGACACATGCAGAAAATGAAAAATTGAATATGAATATTTGATACATAAACTATTTGTTTAAAAAGCAACCAAAACATTCAGTAACTGGAAATACCTTTAATATTGTCTTTAGAACCAGCAGGTAAAAAAAATGAGCAACCAATTTCCTGTGTATTATGCTATTTCAAGGAGAAAAAACAAGTCCATCTGCATGACCTTGACCTTTGGCCTTGAACGTAAAAAATGTCAGATCAATACAAGGAGGAACAATATACCAAATGTGGTTAAAATCTTTTGAAGCTTATTGGTTTTAGAGTGTCCACTGCCACTGTGACCTTGACCTTTGAACTTTAAAGTCAATAGCGCTTAACGAATAACACCATACCAAGTTTTGAGCATTTTGGTTCTAAAGTGTCCATAACAATTTTATCTATACGCATCTTACATGTAGTAGGCGAGGGGATAATAAACTAAGTTTTATAAGAATTAGACAAAAAGGCATTAAATGCAGAGACTCAGAGTTAAGTTTTACCCTTCAAGCCCACGGTCTTCCGTCTTATGATTAAACCAGAAATTAAATGTACAATATAATATATATTCAATATTGATCAAACAATTTAAAACGCTTGATGCCTTCGTCATATAATTTAAATGCATCGTAAGCTGTACACGACGTCTTTTAGACATCGTATGGCCATCGCGCCATCATCGTAATCCATCGTGTAGCCTTCGTAATACATCAGGTAGCCCACGGTCGCGAAACACGTGACTTGCTTGTGATCAGTTTCACGGAAAAATGGCGCCTGTCTGAATAAACAAGTTCGCTTGGAGGCAAATTTTGAACGTAAGTATTTACATATCATCGTATTCATACTATAGGACCCCCCTCATCATATGCAGCGTTTTGTTCCGAATATTTTGATGCCCATTAAGTTATATTTCACTGTTGGTTTCATAGAGAACATTCACAGAATATTTCAGATCTGCCGAAGATTGATCAGGATTGTGTACACGATATGTCCGTAAAATCACTATAAATCCATTTATGTATCTTATTTATGCCAATCGTGTACAGAAACTTGCCCATATTTACATATTCATTCATACAAACTAGCGTCAGTGTATATTTTTGACATTTTTGTCAGCTGAACGCAATAATATTTTTTTTTCAAAAAATGATCAGTATCCACGGTATGAACATTATATGATCAGTTCCACGGTATGAATCTGAATCGTTTCCACATGTAACGCAAGATACATTTTGTGCTAAGATTTTCGTCTATGAAAAATATTTTCATCCTCACTGCAATTTCTAATATGCATATGGCCCTACGGCTAACCATGAATCGAATTACGGTCTCCAGGTTTTCCCCAGTGTAGAATAAATTTGTACACTTTGTATTTTCCTTTATTTTCAGAAATCATACATTCGACTCTGCAGGGAGGAAACGGTTGAATGGACGAAAGCGAGAGGCAACAATTTCAACTGACAGAAATGCTCTATGTAAAGGGGAACTTGGAATTCGTTGAGAAAAAGCTAGATGCAACCAGGCCAAACTTCTACCAACTGTTAAAATGGGCATTGAATAAATATTTTTCATAGAAATAAATCTTTATTTGTCAAAACCAGTATGTATCTCATCTTTGAGATCAAAGTACAAAACGTAAAATAAATAATAAAGTCAAGATGAATCCTGATTGTCAATGATTACATTTTCTCTTATGTCTGTAAAGGTTTGTCTGGTGGATGTATGCCTTTCCACATGTGTACCTATGCTGTTTGTCACCCCTGTGACTAGCCTCGTGATCACCACAATCATGTGCTTTCTTAAACTCTAAACCCCATACTGTACATTTAAATTTTACAGGGTGTTCCTCGTGAATCTTGAGGTGACGGGTGAGATCAGCCATAATTGAAAATCTTTTATCACACTGTTCACATGCAAATGTTTTTTCTTCACCATGCACTGCACACCTGAATGTTTAAAGATCAAGAATTAACATATGGTTAATAGTGTCCAGTAAGGTAATTTCCTAGACAAGGCTCGTAGGCAGGCAATGATTACTGGTACCTATTTTGCCCATGTTGTGGTGGGTTCCATCGCGGTTATGTATTTTAAAGTGTTAGTGTTAATTGATTGTACAAATTTGTCTTGGTTTTCGGGTTTTGCAATTCCCTAGATTTTTAAATGCTGATTTTGTTATACATAATGTTCCTTGAATAAAAGTACATATTCACAGAGGACAGAGACATTTTTACAGAAATGATATATTCCTAGTTCGTATTTTCATTTAACTGATTTTGTTTATAGACAACTTCTCTATTTCCGTGGCTTATGTTATTTTCCAAAATTTAGTGACAGTAATATGATAAGAATTCCATGAAATGAAAATTTACCTGTGTCTTTTGATATTGGCTTTACTGAAAAAAACTTTCCTACAACACTTGTATGGCCCCTTCTTGGCATGCCTCCTTTCGTGATCATACACTGCTGAAATACTCCGGAATGACTTTCCACAAATTTTACACAGCTTTTCTGCCTTCTCAGCATTCATTTAAAACCTAAATATAAAGTTATGGGAAATGATCTATAACTTTCAGATTCATACCGTGGAACTGATCATATAATGTTCATACCGTGGATACTGATCATTTTTTGAAAAAAAAATATTATTGCGTTCAGCTGACAAAAATGTCAAAAATATACACTGACGCTAGTTTGTATGAATGAATATGTAAATATGGGCAAGTTTCTGTACACGATTGGCATAAATAAGATACATAAATGGATTTATAGTGATTTTACGGACATATCGTGTACACAATCCTGATCAATCTTCGGCAGATCTGAAATATTCTGTGAATGTTCTCTATGAAACCAACAGTGAAATATAACTTAATGGGCATCAAAATATTCGGAACAAAACGCTGCATATGATGAGGGGGGTCCTATAGTATGAATACGATGATATGTAAATACTTACGTTCAAAATTTGCCTCCAAGCGAACTTGTTTATTCAGACAGGCGCCATTTTTCCGTGAAACTGATCACAAGCAAGTCACGTGTTTCGCGACCGTGTAGCCTTCGTGATCCATCGTGTAGGCTTCGGCTGAGATATGAAGCTTAAATACCCGTCTTCGGTTAACCTTCGTATGACCATCTTTTGCTATCGTATATAATTTCGGCACCATCGTATAGACTTCGTTATTCATCGTACTTGCTTCGGTCACTTTTTTGTATTTCAACGAGATCGGGACCAACTTCGTACGAACTTACAATTTTCGCATTCGGGTGTCCATCGTATATAAAAATCGGCACAGTGTGACGCGGGCATAAAAGTGTTAAAAAAAGAAGAAAGAAAGAACCCAATGACCAAATATACAAGCTAAAGAATGGCTTAAATAGAATATTTAAAAAATTGTATGAATAATTCTCATATTAAACAAACATTTTGAATTCAATTCAAGTATTGGAAATGAGTTTTGAAATTACAATAACACAGATTTACATGTCAAGATAACAAAGGGTGAAGTGCTGTTTGTCATAAAGAAATTGAAAAACAAGATATCAAGTGGATATAATGGGATAACATTTGAAACGTTGAATTATCTCTTGTACAATGATTGTCGACATGTTTGTAATATCATTTAACTTATTTCTTTTTTTTTCTGTGGTATGTATTAATCTTTTTAAGTGGAGAGAAAATATCTTACAACCCATATCTAAACGTTTTAAAGGGGATTAAGTTATGGTTTAGACAAACATTTAAAATACGAATCTTATTGTTTCAAGTTTAAATTAAAGCGGAATTCTGAAATAAGATTTATAAGCATTTAAATTGGCAGCACCAATTTTTCAAGATAAGCTCAAAAACATCGCTGAGGTGTGATATACTAGTAAGTTAATAATTCGACCTCATGAGAATCCGTAAACATGTGAGCTCCGGTTAAACCCCTTAACTGGAGATGAGTTACGCATGGACCAGACGTATTCAGCTATCAAAAGGGAAAGAATGAATATTGAAAGTGAAACAAGTGTGAACAATTTCGTTTGCTGATTCGATCCACACAAAAATTCCATTCTTTAACAGGTACAAATGATGATTAATGTATTTTAACATGAAATACCAAAACAGTGCTAACAAGCATTCTGTGAGTATTGCATGGCAATACATAGTCTACACAGGCACTCGTCTCAGAAAAAAAATTCCTATATACCTTTTTTTATTAGTTATTTCCCTGAAAATTGAACTTGACCTGTAACTTGTCATGATAAAACAATACACCAAATATCAAATCAATATCTTCAAGCATGAAGAAAAAAAGTCTAGAAAACTGATTTGCCAGACTGACAGATGGATGGACAGACAGACAGACAGACGAACAGAGTGCAAACCTTAAGACCCCTTTGACTTCATCAGTTGGGGACTAAAAACAATCTAACTGCACATGATTGCATATATATGTTTATGTCGCTTATGTGAAAATAGGTAGTCTTCAGAGGTAATTTCAATGGTCAAATTAGATGATGACTAGGCAAAAATACAAATTAAATGTTGATACAAATTATTGAGTCCATGTATTGTTAATTATTTATTTCAAACTTTTTGTAATTTGTCATTAATCAAAAAAGATAATTGAGTCAAACCTGTGAATATGAATTTAACAGTTAATACCACTCAAAAAATAAACAATTAACCATGCATGAACTTGATAATAGGTATTAACATTTCCTGTAAAATTTGAGTATTATAGAAAATGGTCCTATTGTTGATCATGTCTACATCCATCCTTCACTTTCAAGATGCTCAAATGTTACTTGTAATAAATTCTTACTTTAAAAAAAATACCAATGAATCGGCAGATGGAAATACATCAATTTCATTTTGCATGGAGATCATTGAGTAACAGCTTTTTACTATGTATTATCATTTTACAATTTAAAATAAAGGTTGCATCTTATTTATTGTTGACACTTTGGAATGTTCTCTCAAAAGGTTTTTTTTGTATGCTCTCAAACAGTTTATCATGTTGGCTTTCCAACTTTTAATCTCAAGTATACCAGACGAAAATAAATCCAGAAACATGTGTGGTTTCCACAGAAATTGGTAACAAATGTTTTTTACCATATAGATAATCACAAACATGATGATAAAACTCAGAATAACAATATTTTCCAGACTAAACAATGTGCAAGAATGATTCATCTATACAATTTGAATTCTTTTTATTGGCACTTCAAATTGTTCTTTAAAGACTGTTATTCCTGAATGGAATTGACCATGACTACAACTAAGACTGGAATTTATTGGTTGATGTTAACACCATTTGAGCATTTAATGATATTTCGTGACGGTCAGTTTTTAAAGCTAGAGTGCCTGGAGATAACCATCATCCTTTGGTAAGAAAAGACGATCCTGGTCATTACAGGTCAAAGTATGGCTTTCAACAGAGGCAAAGCTCAGTGTTGAAGGCCGTACTTTGACCTTTAATGGTTTACTTGTTAGACATTGTGACTTTGATGGAGAGTTGTCTCATTGCCACTCATACCACATCTTTTTATATCCAATTAGATTGGAGTCGAAAGCACCTGTCACATGTGGGATTCTAACTCACAACTCCAATGTTGATGAACAGAAGGTGAATGGACTGACAGTGGTACTGTAAATTTAGAAATTATTGCGAAAAATGTGACAGAGTTGTAAACGCAATAATTGAAACTCACATTTTTTTTAATTTTATATGAATTAAACACTATTTTTCTCAAAATCATAAAATTAAAATTGCATTTAAGTCTAAAATGACAAAATAGCAATAATAAATGCACACAATAATTTTTGAATTTACAGTATTTCATTTGAATTTTTTGTCACTGAGGCATCAAAAGGGCAAATACTTTAATCTTGATATAAACTGTCACTACATAATGTTTACATCTTTGAGGCTAGGGAAACTAAATCAAACTATTGTTTTCTCTCTGACAACAAAGACGAAAGATTTGGCTGAAGTATCCATAACAAGCTATAAGTTTGAAAGCACTAAATCTGGTTACTCAGAAATCCACTCACCTTTTTTAAACCCCTTGTATTGATTATAACCTAAAGGAAGCACATCAATGTCAAGCTTTTGGGTTTTTTTTTTAGAATTGTGGTGCAAATCTTTTACTAAACATAAGGCCGCTTTGGGACTGATAGTTGTATACATCATTCTATTTCTTGTTGATAGCTGTCTTATTGTCAGTCAAATCTCTGCTCTTCTCCTTTTTTTTAATACAAACAGGACAAAAATCTGCTTCAGTTCAATTACAGAGTAAAACTAAGTTATTCAATTTATGAAAATAAATTACATGTATGTCATGTACGTTCAAAAATGAAAAAAACCACTTGTTGGAAGCAATTTCGCGTATTTAATATTGAGAATGAGATATATTTCAGTAATACATAATTCAAACTACTTTAGCTGTCAAATGATAACATATGGGGATACAAACATTTGCATACAATTATTTTTTGTTGTTTGTCAGCACCATAACCATTTCACCTTTTTTACCTCAAGGCTATTCCATTTAAACATACATGGTACCCAGAGAAAGCACTTTCAAAATATGTTCACTACCTATAGAATCAATTTGAGAATTTCACTTATATTTCTACTGTATTTGACACCCATCCATAGAAGAGATTTCGAAGTGCCTTACCTGAGTCCAATGTATGTTATTATGGAACAACCCTCACATTATCTTCTCTCTACTCATTTATAGCTCTCTCCATCTCCACTATCTACATCTTATTGACACACCAGGGAGTTTAATATTTCTTCCTTCAATCCTTCTAGATTCATATCAAAGTTTACTCACTACTGTGACTTGTATCTGTGATCATACTATTGTTTCATCCTTCATTCAGTCAATAACTTTGTGATCAACAAATGCCATATTCTATGACTGAACATTTTACATATCTGCCACAAGCTTGCTAATTACATAATTTCTCACTCAAACATTCAATAAACTGTTATCACAGAGATCTGTCTCGCCTTTTTGTTATTTTGATAATGCAAACCATTTAAAGTCAATATAACCATGACTGAGGGGGTGGAGCCAAATAATCTCCATGACAATGAGATTAGGCAATGTTAATACATCTGCATACCAATTATCATTTACCTACCACCAGTGGTTCCCCATAAAACTGAGCTAATCACAAACTAATACATTGTAACGTTGATGCCATCGCTGCCGTCACCACAGACGCCAGAAACAGCATACCTTTGTCTCGATTTTTGACTCCGTCAAGGCGAGACAAAAATGGTAACGTACCGTTTTATTAGTATATAATATCTACTGCAATTCCTAGCTTCAATTGTAAAAAGACATTGTAATGTTGTATCATACACCTGAACTTACAAATATAGCTGTAACTAGCTCATACTTTTTCCATTGAAAGCAAACAGATATTCCATAACTTGTGTTAATTCATACATGATAAATACACATTTTCACTATGTTATTCCATACACAATAAAACACACCATTTCACAGTTTATATCATACACGATTGTACACACCATTTCACTTCAATACCAGAGTATGTTTTCTCTCATATTGTATCTGACACATAAAGCAAGTTTCAAACTTCACAATTGTTTGCTACTTTACACATCACTTTTCTTACACATGTAAAACAAACTTAAATTTAAGCCATCATCTACAATTATGTAACACATGGATCTAGTATGCACTAGTCATGTCTCGATCAATTTGACACTGTTTCTTGGAGGATTACATTTTTCTGTCATGTCTGATTAGACATTTTCTGTTTCTCATTAGATACAATGGTGGTTATGTAGGACTTTAATAAATTCTCATTACTATTCATCAGAAACTGTACAAACTCTGGATCTAAAAATAAAACAGAACTTTGAACATTAATATACTTTGGATCAATTATTATGTAAACAGACAAATGATAAGCTTTCAATAATTGAAAATCCTCAAACCTGTCAAGGCAGAGTACTCCTCACCCACTAGCATTAAAAGTAGCATGAACATTTATTTTAAAATTTAAATGGTATTTATTCAGCAAAGTGTACTTCATTGGCAGTCATCCCTCATCTCCTTATTCTATATTCAACTACCAAATTCATATATTGTTAAGGTATATATTAAATTATAGGGTATATTGGTATAAATATTAAATAATAGTTCATGTCCAACAGAATTGTTTTGTTGGTAAACTATTTTGTTAAAAAATTGGCTTAAGTTGATCAATATTTTTTTTCTGTTTTTTAATGATTTATAGAACAATGATTAGATACAACTTAAAATCATAATAAATTATACAATAAATCTACATATTGTACCATGTTACAAGAAAACGACAACAGTGACCCAATTGTATATCCCCTTTTTCTGAATAATACAAAATGAGCTATTTCTCATATTCAATTTCATAATCTTACCATTTATTAATGAAAGTATTGGTACTGTTTCTAGCAAAACATTGGCAGATTTACTGTCCTTTGAATTTTGTTCATCCACTAGATGACAGCAGTGTTCTAACAGGAAGTGTGAAACACCAGCATATTTATAGCAGATCAATATTTGTAGCAAACTTTCTTTTCCTGGTTGTGGTAAAAATCCAATCTGTACAAACAAACAAAAATATTTTTTTTCCAAGCAGTCTTCATTGCTCATCCTACAAATTGTGTATATCAGTCATGCTGTGCATATGACAAACTCAATTACAATGTCCTACTCAAATTCAAAACAAGAGGCTCCCAGGGATCTCCATGGATGAAAATTGAACGATGGAGGAAATTTCACCATCACAAACCGTGCGTACACCGTACAGTGAAGCGTGATCGAAAGTATACCATCCCTCCACATAAAGGTTGGTGAACATGCTAACTCATTGCTTATTTAAATTATATTTATTTGAATTTTCATTGTAAATGGAAGTATAAATATTTTCAATAACTTCAAAGGCCAAGCCTTCATGCCACCCACTTTAGTCGAGAATGACCAAAAGCTGTCATGAAGGTCCACATGTAGTTTTCTTGCTATTTTGGTAATTGTTATGGGGGTTAAAAATCATGTAGAGCTTATTTTTCACGGACACTTAATTCAGAAGTTATGAACCCATTATCGCATTACCGGTATGGCTGATTTGCAGCAACAACAAAACGATTCCTTCGGGTTATGTAAAATGTTAAAGAGATTTGTAAAGCAAACGTTGACAAATGAAAAGGTTTTTAATGATTTTATCCATGTTATCTAGCAAATTGTTGCTATGCAACATGCATCTTTCGAGTCTGAATAGAAACCTGAAATGCGGATGTATCAATTTGATTGTAAACCATGAAATGAATTCGGAATTACAATACGACATTTCTTTACAGGAAATAAAAGTTTATTATTTTTTAACTTTTAAAATTATTCTATATTATCGTTCCAATACAGCAGTACTCGAGTTATTTGCGATGAAATAATAATAACTGTTTTACGTCTTATTTTGTACTTCTTAAAAAAGGGGGATGTCTATTGCGTCAGTCAAAATAAAAGCATGTGTTCGACTTTTTAAACTGTTTTCTTTGTAACTGGGATTATTAATTTATTTATTTAATCTAAATATCATAGAATTTGCGGAAACTTGGTTGAATAATTCGACAAATGAATCATTTATCTTCAGATTGTATTCTCCTGTCTGGTTTGTTGATCTACCTGTACAAGCTCAGGTACAAGTGATTAGCGATCTTAATCCGGATATCCCTCAGGTGTTAGAACTGTATTGGATTATAATATAAAAAAAGCCTGAGGGTTATGCAATTACATGCATTTGATTATAATTGCTTAAAAAAATGGCGTCGGGTTATTAAAACGATAACAGTTTTGAACGATGGCGGAAGACAATTTAACGATGGCGCAGGTCATTTGTTGATGGTGCAAGACATTTGAACAATGGCGCAGGTCATTCGACGATGGTGCAAGACATTTGAACGATGGCGGGGCGCCATCGTTAAACAGGCCATGGAGATCCCTGGTTCCACAGAGATTGTATTATTGACCTGTTTTCTAGGACAAATGCCAGGAATGGCCACTTAAAATTGAGTAGTGCCTATTAATTTAAAGTATAGTTGTAAATTAATAATTAATAAGCCTTTAACTATTTTTTTTTTTTTATTTGCTATGTATCTTGCTAATTTCCCCCTGTCAACTATAATTCTAAATGTGTATCTTAAATGAACCATGTATAACGTTTGCAAAGATTGGTGGTGACAAGTTTTATAAAACTTTTTGAGCATATCTTTTCGTAAATTAATAATAAAAAACTAGAGGCTCTAAAGAGCCTGTGTCGCTCACCTTGGTCTATGTGAATATTAAACAAAGGACGCAGATGGATTCATGACAAAATTGTGTTTTGGTGATGGTGATGTGTTTGTAAATCTTACTTTACTAAACATTCTTGCTGCTTACAATTATCTCTATCTATAATGAACTTGGCCCAGGAGAAGATTTTTGTAAAAGATAACTAAGATTTACGAAAAATGGTTCAAAATTGACTATAAAGGGCAATAACTCCTAAAGGGGTCAACTGACCATTTCGGTCATGTTGACTTATTTGTAAATCTAACTTTGCTGAACATTATTGCTGTTTACAGTTTATCTCTATCTATCATAATACTCAAGATAATAACCAAAACAGCAAAATTTCCTTAAAATTACCAATTCAGGGGCAGCAACCCAACAACAGGTCGTACGATTCATCTGAAAATTTCAGGGCAGATAGATCTTGACCTGAGAATCAATTTTACTACATGTCAGATTTGCTCTAAATGCTTTGGTTTTTGAGTTATAAGCCAAAAACAGAATTTTACCCCTATGTTCTATTTTTAGCCGTGGCGGCCATCTTGGTTGGTTGACCAGGTCACGCCACACATTTTTTAAACTAGATACCCCAATGATGATTGTGGCCAAGTTTGGTTTAATTTGGCCCAGTGGTTTCAGAGGAGAAGATTTTTGTAAAAGATTACTAAGATTTACGAAAAATGGTTAAAAATAGACTATAAAGGGCAATAACTCCTAAAGGGGTCAACTGACAATTTCGGTCATGTTGACTTATTTGTAAATCTTGCTGAACATTATTGCTGTTTACAGTTTATCTCTATCTATAATAATATTCAAGATAATAACCAAAAACAGCAAAATTTCTTTAAAATTACCATTTCAGGGGCAGCAACCCAACAACAGGTTGTCAGATTCATCTGAAAATTGCAGGGCAGATTGATCTTGACCTGATAAACAAATTTACCCCAT
This sequence comes from Mytilus edulis, assembly GCF_963676685.1. Classification (NCBI taxonomy): domain Eukaryota; kingdom Metazoa; phylum Mollusca; class Bivalvia; order Mytilida; family Mytilidae; genus Mytilus; species Mytilus edulis. Next base: position 11,741,801 of record NC_092345.1, read on the forward strand.
GTCAGATTTGCTCTAAATGCTTTTATTTTTGAGTTATAAGCCAAAAACTGCATTTTTACCCCTATGTTCTATTTTTAGCCATGGCAGCCATCTTGGTTGGTTGGCCGGGTCACGCCACACATTTTTTAAACAAGATACCCCAATGATGATTGTGGCCAAGTTTGGTTTAATTTGGCCCAGTAGTTTCAGAGGAGAAGATTTTTGTAAAAGTTAACGACGACTGACGACGACGACGGACAACGGACAACGGACGCAAAGTGATGGGAAAAGCTCACTTGGCCCTTCGGGCCAGGTGAGCTAAAAATTACTTTTTCTGATATCATGTTAAATTGCATTGTACATATAAAAGTAATTAAATTTAAGGCTCATGATAGATTATAAACAATTTTTGGTAAGGGATTTTCCATTAAAATGTATGTGGGAGCGTAGGAAAGGACTTTCAAAATATTCCTACCACCAAGAGTCATCTTTTATGTAATTTTGAATGATGGTATTAAACACATACTGAAACAAGAATGTGTCCTCAGTACACGAATGCCCCACTCGCACTATCATTTTCTATGTTCAGTGGACCGTGAAATTGGGGTAAAATCTCTTATTTGGCATTAAAATTAGAAAGATCATATCATAGAGAACATGTGTACCAAGTTTGAAGTCGATTGGACATCAACTTCATCAAAAACTACCTCGACCAAAAACTTTAACCTGAAGCGGGACAGACGGACGAACGAACGAACGAACAGACGGACGGACGAACGAACGGACGCACAGACCAGAAAACATAATGCCCCTCTACTATCGTAGGTGGGGCATAAAAAGACCCATGACCCACATTCAATTATTAAACTTCCCTTCCTACCCTCCCACATACATTTTAATGGAATAGCCCTTAGATGCCTTTGTATATACATGTATGTGTATAAACTATGATATTGAAAGGGTGGTTCATATCATTCAGCAACCCTTAATTGTAGTTTGTACAAATCATAATAGTCTAACCTTTTGAAAACAGGAACTTAGAAGATATATAATTCCTGCAGTAAATCTGGTCAGACATGATGGCATCTGTATCAGTACTGTGTTTTCTTTTGACAAAACCTGGAAATATAGGAGCACAAAATACCATCAGATGTTTAGTGAAGGTATACATGCAACAAAATATCATTTTATTGTAGTCATAAAAATATCCATGTAAGAAGATGTAGTTTGGTTGCCAATAAGACAATGCTCCGTACACAAAATCTGTAGGTCAATGTACAGCATTCAACAATGAGAAATACCCATACTGTACCATATGCTATAAAATTCCCCTGCATGACAAAATGTGCTGATCTCAGATCCATACTTACAGATAATTACAGATAATCAACCTTGTTTTCAGATATATTTTAACTCAAGTCACTTTTTAGTGAATTGGTCTAGACGTAAATTAAATGTCAAATATCACCTAGAAGATCTTAGTTTACAATGAGTAAATTATAAAGGTGGCAATGTATTGGTAATTTAATACAAAAATGGGTCTTTGCTAAATGATGTATGTTTTGTTGGAGAAACAATAGCTATTTCAAAAGAAATAATGCTCATGTCTGCACCTTAATTTTTCAAGCAAGAAAATACTGCTCAAGTTGTCTATTTCATTTGTGTGACCTACTGAATTGGACTGTTTGCCAGTTTTGTTATGGCACGGGCAGCACAACGGGTGCCACATGTGGAGTGGGATCAGCTGGCCCTTCCGGAGCACCTGAGATCACCCCTGGTTTTTGGTGGGGTTCGTGTTGCTTATTCTTTGGTTTTCTGTGTTGTGTCATGTGTGCTGTTGTTTGTCTGTTTGTCTTTTCTCATGGCGTTGTCAGTTTGTTTTCGATTTGTGAGTTTGACTGTCCCTTTGGTATTTTTCGTTCCTCTTTTAAAACAACAATATACAGGAAGTGGAGATTTCATTAAGAAACTACAATTTTGGGCAAAAGGAGATAACTCCAACTTCAGATACTGGTATAACTTTGACAATGACATCATTGATATTTTTTTAAACTTATTATAGCTTCAAGCACCATGTTCAATTTATGTTACTTTCTTGACAGTTATGGTTATACACATACACATCATTTTGTAACTAGTAAATATTTTCTTGATAAATTTCTTGATAATGGATATATAGGATGTAAAGAATGTTGTGATCAATGCACTATGTTATGTTTATCTCAAAAGCAATGGAAAAGTCTGGAAAATTGATCAAGCAAGTTCCATAAGGGTTTCACTATTGTATAAATGCAATCTTACCCCACCCACCTTAAAAAATAAAACAAAAGTATGTGTACTTATTGTCTTCTCTAGGTGAGTGAAGCATAAAGTTGGACCTTATTTTCTGCTCATTTATGAAGAAAAAATAAAAATTAGAATAAGAATAGATTCATGGACAAATGAACCCACTTGTAAATATGCAACAGTCAATGTACCAACTCAAACCTATTGAGCAAACTTACCATTTATAAAGGAACATAACTTGAGAGCTAAAAAATGGATGCCACCTTATTTGAATTTAATCTGTGTTTGGTGGTCACAAGCATAATGTATAAGTTTCCTGATGTTTGATTGAGAATATTTATCTTATTACCTGAAACATCTTTGTCAGTTTCTTCAGCAGAGTTCTCTGTGAGGTAATATTTGTTTCAGTACTAGTGTTGAATATATCTAAGTACACCAGTATTGTATGATCACATACTTCTGTTATATCTTCAACTGTGGTTACCTATAAAAAAAACATATGTAGTTCAGCCCATAGGAAGCTTGTTACTCTTGATTTTTTTCTCTTTAATAAGACATTTTAAAGCAATAAGTACTGTTTGATATAATTATTTTCAACATTAGCAAATACTGGATGAACAGCTCAAAATATGCTAAGAAAAGAACATATTTAAAAATAATTAATAGAAGTTTTTATTGATCTCATATAAAAAAGTTAAAAGTAGTTTACAGGAACAGTAATTCAAGAAAAACTTTTGTCAACAGTAAACAAATCTAAAACTAGTTCTATGGTTACCTTGTTCACATACTCCTGCTTCTGAATTTCATCACATTTCAATTCAGCAGATGATACAATGGTCACATGACATGGAAAATCATACACTGATTGGTTAAACAATATATCTAATGATGAAATGATTGATGACACATTACAATCTGCTGTAGTGTCAGCCATCTTGGATTCTTCAATCTGTAAAAAAGAAAACAAATGATGACCAATTATGATAAGAGTCACAATCAATCATATTAGAAAAGTCAGACAGCAAAAAAACAATAAGGTTATCATGTTTTAGAAAACACTAGCAACTTTAAAACCTTAGCGCTAGGCTTTAGTAGAAACACTATTTGTTTAAGCCATAATCTTTACAAATACTATATGTGAAGAGATATGTTGACTCACTTCTTGATCATAAAAAATGATATCTTCACTTACAACTGGTTCACCATTTCAAGTACTTTTCTGGCTTCTTTTGGTACTAATAAAAGAACTTTGATGACACTAAACTATATTCTATTTTTAGCCATGGCAGCCATCTTGGTCGGTTGGCTGGGTCACGCCACACATTTTTTTAACAAGATACCCCAATGATGATTGTGGCCAAGTATGGTTAAATTTGGCCCAGTAGTTTCAGAGGAGAAGATTTTTGTAAAAGATTACTAAGATTTACGAAAAATGGTTAAAAATTGACTATAAAGGGCAATAACTCCTAAAGTGGTCAACTGACCATTTTGGTCATGTTGACTTATTTGTAAATCTTACTTTGCTGAACATTATTGCTATATACAGTTTATCTCTATCTATAATAATATTCAAGATAATAACCAAAAACAGCAAAATTTCCTTAAAATTACCAATTCAGGGGCAGCAACCTAACAAAGGGTTGTCCGATTCATCTGAAAATTTCAGGGCAGATAGATCCAGACCTGATAAACAATTTTACCCCATGTCAGATTTGCTCTAAATGCTTTGGTTTTTTGAGTTATAAGCCAAAAACTGCATTTTACCCCTATGTTCTATTTTTAGCCATGGCGGCCATCTTGGTCGGTTGGCTGGGTCACGCCACACATTTTTTAAACTAGATACCCCAATAATGATTGTGGCCAAGTTTGGTTAAATTTGGCCCAGTAGTTTCAGAGGAGAAGATTTTTGTAAAAGTTAACGACGATGGACGACGACGACGACGGACGACGGACGCCAAGTGATGAGAAAAGCTCACTTGGCCCTTCGGGCCAGGTGAGCTAAAAAAAGAAGTTCTGGGGAAAATATATACCTTCCAGTTAATACCAATATCTTGTGCTTGTTGAACAAACTTTCCATCACAAAATCTGGAACTCATGATTGTAGTGACCTGATATCCTGTTACACATGCCCAGTTCTTAACTTCATCATCTTCCAGGGGATACAGGGTCTGTTTAAAAAATACAAGCTTTTTTTAATCTTTTAATGGTATTTTGATCCTCTGTTAATCTGGCTGATTCACCACAAATTTTACATAGAAATTGATGTTTAATAACTGCTTCTATTTTAACATAACATTTTAAATTATGAACTTTGACTGATTAATCTGAATTCTAATGCAACAACGTCTGTAACGTTCGTTTTGATTGGATAATGTTACTTTTTTACAATGCCAACTGACAATTGATGCAATGGGACGTACTCGCAAGCGCAGACGGCATTTGACAGACTTTTATTACATGTTTTAACATGGTTTCTGTCAGTTTCATTAGAATGGAGATAACAATATTGTATTTTAAGATCCGACGGCATCAATTGGGGATTTGATGGTCGAAAATACCCGTTTACTGTCTCTGCTAACGCGTCACCAGTAAACTTAATTTGCGACCATCAAATCCCCAATTGATGCCGTCGGAGCTTAATATACGATACAGTTATATCCTAATTATTTATGCTGAAACTTCTGTTTATTTTCAAAAATTACCAAATTTAAAACAGTTTTACAATAGCTCACTTTGTTCGCTACTCTTGATATTGAAAATTGTATTGTCTTTTGGAATTCAATATAAACTTAAGCCCCTTTCAACTGCAGATAATATTTTATCATAGCATCTGGCTAAGGTTTTACTGAAGCCAAATTATTTTAATCAAGGTGTTTGGTACCACCTTAAAGGAGCCTCTCAAGTAAAGTTTACCGGTATTACAAAGAGTAGCAGAAGCACCATTGTTATTGTTTGTATTTGGTCCAGTATAATCACATTTGGATAAATACAAGTGAGGTTTCTTTTTCAAGTCTATGAGACCAAACTTTTCCAGTAACGAATAGATTTATATTCATGTAAATACATTAAAAAGAACTTTTCTATATTGCCATTCCAAAAGGGCCTAAGGAGGCGTAGAATATAAGCAGAGACATTTTAGAAATAAATACTTATAGTATTTGTTTTACTGACAACAATGCTAAGAAATAAATGATCATACCCGAAACCATTCCACACAGCTGTCATCCATGTCATATGTGTCATACTGGAGCACTCTCTGTTCCCATTGTAGTGCCTGAACTCTAACTCTATCATTGTATGAGCCTTCATTTCTTTTTATTTCCCTGTAACGATGATTACAAGATTTCTTTTGTGGTTTCTGTAAAAAAAATTATAATACTTTTGAATTGATTTTACATTCAAATATTAAACTATTATTCTTAAATTAGTGTGGATGCCAAATGACCATTCTTTTGCCGTTTGGTTGCTGTCTTATTTTCATATGTCCAAAAACTTGTTCCTTTTTCTAAGGGATATATTGCAGTTAACCAACAATACATTATTCTAAGAACATCAATCAAGTATAAAATATCTTAAATATATCTAAAATATCTAAAAATAAATACTTTGTTCTAATTACTATAGGCCAATTTGGTGACCTTTTTGTCTTTGTCTAACAAAATTTTAGCAAGTTGTCACTACAATGAAACAGTTTTACTAGAATTATTATTATTTTTTTGTGTTTTAACACTAACTTTTTAATCATGGCTTTTGGGTTATTTTGTGGGGGCCAGTTTTTATTCGTGGAGGAAGACAGAGTATCCATAGAAAACCTCCCATTGATAGGAAAACTGACAATCGTAGTTAATTGAAATTGGAGTTGAGTGCACCTTCATGGGCAGGGTTCAAACTCACAACCTCAGTGTTGACTGGCTAGTGATTACAGTAGTAACTACTTAGACCACTTATTAATCAAAGAGCAGATTGCTCTGAGGGATACGATTGCCAGTTGTTTCATTGACACATGTATACATGTAGCTGGATAATATTATTTTCAAAACTAATTCAACTGCACATGTAAAATAGTTACAAAATGGCAAATCCCGGATATAAGTGTATGAACAATGTAATTAGGCCTATTCTGTTTTATTTTTGTACTATCAATTCCAAGTTTACTTTCCACAGCAGTCACTGAGACTCAGAGTGAGAGAAGGTAGTTCACTTCGTATCTTATCACCTATTTTCCTACGTTAATTCTAGGAGAAATCCCATTCCTAACTCTTTAAATATTTAATTTGGGTCAGTGATCATGGCTCCTTTCCGTACACATTTATCGGTTTAAATTGCGATAGTTTTTAATATAATACGACATCTATTGACAGAATGAGCTAATACTCGACGTGTTCTTCCAGAATTCACGGAAGTTACATCTGGAAGGGAGACAACTCGACACGATTATATGGAAGACTCCATTTCGCCTGAAGGGGTGTTCTACGATAAGGAAAACATGTATTTTAATTTAAATGACGCATATGATCTAAAATTATGCAACAACAATAACCCTCAATAGCAGACATACATAGAAAAGATCCCATGAGTTATAAATTAATTAATTGAGTGGGGAATCCAGAGCAACCATTCAATCTAAAACCCCTTGAAGTCAAGAAAACTATACGCATGCGCATAACTTCCAAAACAAACCCTGGAGCAAGAACGTATATTAATGTTTATTAAATGACCTAGATGGTTCTCTATTTCTTTATGGAATTACTTTCTCAAATACCAGTTTCATAACGGTAACATATAAGGAAAACTCCACTTCAGTTCTTATATGACAGACATAGATTTATCGGAATTCAGAGAACTCTCGCACTTTATCAAAACTGTGAATTCCCTCTGACATGTGTTTCTAAATTTATAAATACACTAAATATAAATACTGCTTAATTCTGATTTTCCGTGTTGTTAAAAACATGCATATAAGTCAATGGAATTATCAAACATGAAGATTATGAAAAGAACCTTATAGGAAAGTTGTTTAAGTTCAATCCCTTTGTTTGTTTTTACCTTTTAAAGCAAGACAATCATAAGAATCTGAGATGTTCCTTAATGTTTAGAATAAAACGATTGACGTGAGGGCAATGCTCTGAGCCACCAGTATAAGTCTACAGATTGCTTGAAAGCAATCGTATCCCACAAATAAGATAGATACCTGAGGTTGTGTGATCTTTAAATACATTGGTATAGATTTGACATTATATTTGGAGAAATATAAATCAGTGCAGCAAACTTTCATTCCAATGATTTCTTGGCTGAAGTCATCTGATATCTTTTCAAAGTAGTTTAAGTTTGAATGAATTGTCTCCTCTTGGAATGACGTGAAGTAGGTGCAGCATTTGATATGTTGTTGTAGAAAGTCTTCTGGAATTTCATCTTTACTGAATAGGCAATGAATCTCAGTGCTTGATTCTGCTGGACCTGTAATGGAAGATTACAACAGATGTAAATACATGTTCAAATAATACATCCATCTGGTGAACATTTTTATATTATCAATTTATTTATGTAACATGTGAAGTTTTCTAATATGAAACTTTTACTCTACAAGAAACATTTATATATTTCAGGTCTTTACCTCAACAGAAGTCTAAGTAGTGACATGTCTTTTTGCAAACAGCTACTTTGTAAGCGTAAATGTGAAAATCCCCCTCAAATTGTGGTTCATATCTCAATAAAATGATATCATCCTGAATATTAAATTAGTATTTTCTGCTAGACTTCAAGCAGGCAGGAATTAATCAACTATAACCAAACAATAGACATAAGAAGATGTGGTATGAGTGCCAAATGTCATTTCAACACCAGTAAACAGATATTTTCATCTCATTTAAAAACTTCCATGACCATGATTATTGTAAACTGTTTAGCTTAAGCACTGCCTATCATGGAAAAATAAAGGATATAGGGTATCCATCAATGACACAAAATCTTTGAAATCTTGTCTATATTTGTATCAGAATTTGGAATGATAAGTCCCTCCTACTTAACAATGATGTATAAAATCTTATTATAGATACTGTCAACTTACTGAAATATTTTTCACACAGTTGTTCTATCTGTCCCTGTATACTGTCTACACCTAAGAATCCCAAACAGATCAAATAAACTTCAGAATTACCACTCTTACTTGTAGCTGGTTTAAATACAGTCACCTGTTTTAGAGAAAAATCATAGTATCCTAAATAATGTAATGGATAATAAAAATAAGAAATGTATAGGGAAATATACTGAGCCTTGTAAAATGTATTTATTGTTTTCATTCTGTTTCATTTAATTTAAAATATTATCCTGCTACTCTACTGTTATCTAAGAACACATTTTTTGTTTTTGTTTTATCTCAATATTTCTGAAACAAGAGGGTCTCAAGAGCCTGAATCGCTCACCTGGTAAACAATGCCTTCGGCCATGTTTTTTGTCGAAATAGAAAATAAAACACAAACTTTATTTCATACACCCTACTGATCATTCAAATGAAGTTTGGTTGAATTTGGTTGAGTAGTTTACCAATTCAGGGGCAGCAACCCAACAACGGGTTGTCCGATTCATCTCAAAATTTCAGGGCAGATAGATCTTGACCTGATTAACAATTTTACCCCATGTCAGATTTGCTCTAAATGCTTTGGTTTTTGAGTTATAAGCCAAAAACAGCATTTTACCCCTCTGTTCTATTTTTAGCCATGGCGGCCATTTTGGTTGGTTGGCCAGGTCACCGGACACAATTTTTTAACTAGATACCCCAATGATGGTTGTGGCCAAGTTTAGTTCAATTTGGCCCAGTAGTTTCAGAGGAGAAGATTTTTGTAAAAGATAATTAAGATTTATGAAAAATGGTTAATAATTGACTATAAAGGGCAATAACTCCTAAAGGGGTCAACTGACCATTTCAGTCATGTTGACTTATTTTTAGGTCTTACTTTGCTAAACATTTTTGCTGTTTACAGTTTATCTCTTCCTATCTCTTCGGGCCATGTGAGCTAAAAAGGGAACAGCAAGGTCTTGTTTTTTAATGCCCGTGTTTAAGGAAATGTGTGTAAGAAGCCAGGACATGATGTCATCTCTCTTTATTTTTAGAATACTTCTCACCATCTTTTAATGTCTTTTTCTGAAATATTTTGTTTTTCTATTTCACCTACCTCTGTAAACATACAATTCAAAAGATACAACAAACAAATGGTATCACATTCAAACATTGTAAACTTCTTCAGCACCATATTTCCTCCAGGGGACAATATCAAAATGGATGACAACACTTCACAGTAATGTAACTTTGAGACAACCTTCTCCTGTTCTGCTGGATTATTCTGACAATCAATACTGCCATCAGCCGTAACCTATAAATCAGTAAAATGTAGATTACATTTGTATATATGTAAACCTGTTATTGTTTTGAACAAATTTGTTTATTATTTTGAAAAAGAGTTACCATCAAGCTTGCATATTTTTAGACCCTTGTCTATAGTTGAAGACCTTGATGATGACCTCTAGATGCATTGTGGTTTTTTTCTTTTTTTCCGGTTCATGTCTCATTGAATATTTTATGTATTTCCAAAAAACAAAATTGGTGATATCATACCTTATATTAACTTTACTTGTACACTCATATATGATTTAGTTACATGTTGGTGCTTAACATCCAGTGACAAATTATTAAGGACAAGAACATGTTTTGTGTAATATCAATATTATCCAAGTGCTGTGCTAGACCGAATGATAATACTTATATCCAAGTGCTGTGCTAGACCGAATGATAATACATAAAACATTATTGTCATACTTACCAGTGTAACAGGTCCCATAACTGCCACCTTATCTTTAATTTGTTGTATATTCTGCCAGGACATGAGGTTACCAGTATTATCTACACCAAAGTCCCAGTTGTCATAGCTACCACGTACAAATCTATCATCATCGATCATCTCACTAGGGTTGTTTCCTTCATAATATGGATTGAGTGTGGTACCTACCCAGTTCCATGTACCACTGTAATCTGTACAGACAAACATTATTTATACATGTTATAAGAATATCATGAAATGTACATTCTATCAATACACTCTCTAATCCAATTCAGGCAAAGTTTGTAAATGTTCGCACACAACATTCTTTGTATGTATGTTCAATATCAAAGGGCATTTACATGTACATTCGTAACATTTAACTCGATATGGACTTTGACCTGATATATTATTTGTGTGCAATTGAAGGAACTATTACATTTCTATCTACTTTTCTTGTCACTAGAAAAAAATCTCCAATGTCACAGACCTATGGTGATTGATTTGAGTTGCTACATTTTAATTGTAAAGGGTTGACACTGTAGCATGATCATGATATATATGGTATATTTCATGTTTTTGTTTGTTTCAGAAGACTCAGTTGATGTAATTATGTATGATAATTCTAGTGATGATCAAACACAGGATACAAGAAGAAGATTTGTACCTTAAAGGCCTTTAACTTAATGTGAACAATCACAATGAGCATGATGGGTTGATAAATTAATAATTTTTCAGTGATTAGCAACTGCCAATTGATAAACCTATATTATTTGTGTGCAATTGAAAGAACTATTACATTTCTATGTACTTTTCTTGTCACTTGAAAAAAAAATATCCAATGTCACAGACCTATGGTGATTGTTTTACAAACATCCTTTAAGGTCAATCATTGTTTAATATAGCTGAGAATACATTAATGATAACATTTCTAGAATGCAAAATTCATGTTTTTTGTAGTGTAGTATTTTCAGTATTTATAATTCTTACCAGAGGAAACAAGATAATGATTTAGGCTTGTTATAAATGCTCCTGGTGCTTCACACAGATGAACAGAATTAAAAGTATCATTTTGAAGGTCAACAAGGTCATAGGCTGATACCATTTCATAGAATTTGCACCATGCTTGTGTGCATAGTTCTGGACGTACAGTCTGACGTAATTCTGAATTAACATTCCCTGCAAGATTCATAAATGTTGTGTGTTGATGCCATTTTACAATGTCTTTATCACTCAGTTTGTCTTTCAAGCTATTCAAATTTGATTTCAAGGTCATTAACTCTTTAATTTCCCAATCATCTTTATGTTTGATAAAATTTTCTGGCACCTTCCAAATGTCATCTTTGGGTTTGGAATATGTGAATTTCTTTTCAAAAACATTCTGTACTTTTTGACGTAGAATTGGATCTAACTGTAGCTCGGCTGCTGTATTAGAAAATTTTCTTTTCCTCCATCCTGCCATTTATTACATTATTCTGAAAAACATAAAAAGGAGCATATTTTATAATATATAAATAAAAAATTCTGGTGTGGCCACTATAAATAATGTCTGATAATCAAATATTAAAAGTCAGCCAGTATCGATGTATAAAGTACAAAACATAATAGGTTATTTGCCTTTTGTTTATGTTGTTGTTTCATACTGCTGCATTCCTTTAATATTAGCTTTTTAAGTATTTAAAGGTCCTTCAATCATTGAAGTGATGAATATATATATCAGACAGAATTTCACTAAAGAACAGAACTATTTTAGTTTCAAAGTCATCAGGTCATATTCATTAGACACATTTCCCAAAGAACAATACATGTATCTAGTATTATATCGACAAAACAATGTCCATTGCTGGAATATTCATGGACTTCAATATTCTTTATATTTATAATTGAATAAGACAATGTAAGAGGACTCCTGTTTTTTAAAAAGTTGTTCTAAATTTAATCATGGTAATGAAGTTTCTCCTTTGTAAGTTAAAACAAAGTTTTTCGTTTTCCTATACATGTACAACTGTCAACAGCAAAATAACCCTGTGTCTGTGGGACATTCCTTCATTTAACCCTCTTGCTGCCAATAGTTTTTTAAGGTTGCATTTTGTGTGCCAAAAAATATGACAGCTCGACGTCTATGAAATCAGATACCCCAAAATTACGTCATTTGATGTATGACAAGTATGACGTCACGCCAGGGTTTCCCCTGGGTCAATTATTTTTTTCGCCACCTCTTTCGCCAAAACAATATATTTTTCGCCACTTCATTTTTTTTTTCGCCAAGTAACATAAATATATTTTTCCTGTTGTGCCCTTTTGTACTAAGAAGTAATTTTTACAACAAAACAAAAGCTTTTATTACATGAAATTGATCCCTCATTTCATGTGTAGTCATTACATTGAAGGGTTACTCTCATTCGAGGGGTTGTTCCCAGACTTTTGGATAGATTTTTTCATAACGACAGTTTTCTTTTCTTGACCATCGTAAATGAAAAGTTGAGACGTACAACTATGCTTGAAACACGTGCACGTGTCACTCAAACGACTTTATTAAATCAAAGGATAAAAGAATTAAAGTTTTAAGTCAGAGATTTTTCTTGCTTTTGAACAATTTTCGTCACAACAACAGCTTTCTTTTCAAAACTATCTTTAAAGGGAGAAATGTCAAAAGTTTACGTCGCAAAGATGTAAATAAATTCTGTATGTGACATTTATAGCGGAAGCCATTTGACCATATCATTTTGTGAAACAATTCAATCAACACCTTTATTAATTAGTCCTTTGTTGTCGATAGCTATAAAATGCAATCAGCTGATTATTGATTTTCTGTCTAAATCTTAATGAGGTCAAGGTGAATTCCGAGTATTGTCTGATCGGGTAAAGTCCGAGAAACTCGAAAAAAAGTAAATAAACAAGATGGAGGAAAATAAATCGTTTTTTTTTTTCTTTCGCCAAATTCTTTCGCAAATGACGAATTTTTATCGCCACAATTATTATTTTTTCGCAAATTGCGAAAATGGCGACCGCCAGCGGAAACCCTGCGTCACGCCATAGCCTGGCGGGGCCATACTGATCATTTCATTTGGGACCCATTGAAGAAAAATATAACATGTATAATCTTTGGTCTTTTATTTGAAAGAGAAACAGATATCAGGATCAGCTTGCATAAATTAAAACATAGACATATGTGTACCTCTACCCTGGCACAGTCAGTGTGTACAAGTGTCTCTCAGGCAACAAGATAAAATGTTAATTATGAATGATTACTGCTAATTGGTATTTCAAATATACACAGCTAAATTTTGTGTTATTGTTGAGTGTTTATAAATCATGATTGTTGTTTTAACTTGCTTGAAAGTACTAAAAGTACTTAAATTGAGAAAGGAAATCGTCGCTGGGCTTCTAAAAAGTCATATATGACTTTTTGGCTAAAAATACTTTTTGACACCAATGGTCTGGGCGGGAGGAAATCTTTGGTATTACAAAGTAATATACAGTAAAACCAATCAAAATGTGTGAAATAAGACATATTACAAAATTGCCAAAGAGGGCTATAAGCAAAGGATGGAATTTAGATAAATTTGTGGAAGAAGCAGGACAGATGGAAGACACATGTTTACAGATGAAGGATATGAAAGGAGATCCCAGAGACATCGGTACGTTTTCAGCAAATAAAATTCAAAGCAACAGGTCAAGCTATAAGGCACATGATTTTGAAGAAGATTGCGGTTATTGTGGATTTGATCATGGTGAGGGAAGAAAATGTCCTGCATATGGTAAACAATGTAGAAATTGTGAAAAATACAATCATTTTGCGTCAGTATGCAGAACGGAAAAGAAAAAACAACAGTACAGAGCTGGCAATTTTAGACGAGGAGAAAGAAGTGTGAAGAAAACAACGGAAGACAAAATTGAGACAGATTCGAATACAGATGTATCAGATTATGATGAAGATGAAGATTATTTTGGAGAAACGATTCAACATAAAATGAAAATACGAAAGGTAAAGACCATACAGGGTATAAGAGACATAGAAAAAACCGTGACGGTAAGAATAGATGACGTAGATGTGAGGGTGGAACCTGACAGTGGAGCTGATGTTAATGTAATGGATGAAAATCAATTTGTAAAATTTCAAAGTAAAAGATACGGCAGTCCAGTATTAGAAAAGAGTAAAATCAAGTTGAGCACACTGCAAAATTCATTGCCAATCAAGGGAGAATTTACAACTATCATAAGAAACAAAACATGTGGAACAGAGGCAAAATTCGTTGTTGTAAAAGGAAAAATCAATTCTCCACCATTAATTAGTAAATCCACTTTGATTGAGCTAGGGATGATACAGATAAGAACTGATGGTTCTTTTGTAAAGAAAAACAAATTGAGAATACCAGACAGTGGACCAACTTTCAACTCCGAGAAACATAACCAAGTCACACCAGGACGCCAAATAGCCAATAAAGAAGTTAACTTATTAAGAAAACCCATCAAGAAAACACAGCAAATATCAAAGGTAAAAAAGAAAAATACATATACAGATAAGGAGCAGGAGATTCATAGAAGATATCACTCAAACTTAAATGAGGGGATAAATGAAAGAGACAGACAATGCAAAGAGAAACTCAAAGGGTATGGTGAAAACAGAAACAGGAAAATTAAGAAAATGGGCCCCCCGCAAGACATGCGCGGGAGGGGGCAGTGGACATACAGAATTATGGGCCCCCCGCAAGACAGGCGCGGGAGGGGGCGGATAAAGAGAACTTTGGAAAAGTCAGGAAACCAGGACTGAAACATAAAGCAGAAGAACCAGGAGACCGATACATAGTGAACATTATAGAGACTATTATAATTTATACAAATTGAAAGAAAGTGAACATCTATATTTTATCTTTATTACAAAAACATTAATAGTGAACAATACAGAGACTGTGATAATTTACTTAATGTAATCAAACTTTATTTTACACATTTTAATTTACATTTATAAAGTCATTTTCTAATTCAAAGTTAAGGAGGAATGTAATATCTGCGATTATTCCGGGAACGTCACGCACAAACCTTCGGACATTTACTTGTTACGTAACGTCGCTACGGCGATACCAATTGTATATTTTGTAGCCATTATTAAATTACTATCAGAACCATCAAGTCTTGCTTCCGATCTTTCAAGTTGTTTGTAAAGTTTGCTTCCAAAATGTTGTATGAAAACTTGAAAATCGTTGTAGAATGGCTTTGGGAAAAAAATAATTGTACATTTCTTTATTTCTGTGAAAATAATTTAAGTTCTTGGATAATCCAGAAATGTCAACGTTTTTATTTCACTGCTATTTACAAAAATGTTCAAGTTAACATACGACATTTTGGAAGCATGCATTTTGCCAAAATTTTCAAAGCCTGTTTGTGAGAAATTTTTTTCTTGAAAAATTTGTAATATACAACATTTTAGAAGCCCAGCGACGAAATGGGGAATGTGTCAAAGCGACAACCCGACCATAGAGCAGACAACAGCCACTGCATGTATTGAGCTTGGTATGAGTAAAACTTAAAAGATTTACAGTGGCGTAGCTAGGCTATTTTTGAGTGTACGCCCTAACCTCGGTGAGAAGTTTGAGGGCTCCAATCGAATCCAAGTTCTAACATCTACTAGTAGTGGGTTCGAGGGGAAGCCCTTTTCTGACATTAAAAACTATTCAATAGCTAGTTGAACATACTTTAGAGACTATCTTTTTAATCTTAATATGTTTAAGTTGATTTCAAATCTAATGGTCATTGGTGTGAGAGAAAACATCCAAACCAGTTACTTTAAAATATGTTTATAAGGAACCGTAGGGCAAAGCAGTAACTCGAACAAACCCCTTGTTGTGCAAATGACGTTAATGGATATGAAACGATTAATCTTCATAGATGTTTAGGTGCATTATGAAAATTAGTAAAGGGTTCCGTCGGGTCTGTAGTGTTTGCCTGGATTACCGCTTCCCAGCGAAAATTGAATCCATTTATCAGTCCATTGCAGGAGTTTAAACAATTAAACATTTTCTGTAGATTTTTTTCTTGAGATGGAATATGACAATATCAGAAAAAATATTTCAAATTTATCATGTTAAAAATAGTAATCACAGACCGTCTGTTAATTGCTAAAAGATGTCAATGGAAAAAAATATATGCATAAAAATTTTGTTTCATACGTTAATTTGTTTACTTATTTTGTATGTCAGAAACTGAATGTTTAAAGTTATTTGGCAATAAATATTTGAATCTGAATTTGAATTGATCACAAAAAATCTTTTGCCAAAGTTTCATAAAATTCGATAAAGGTTTGACAAAATAATTGAAGTGTAACAAACTTTAACCACAGACAGTATCTACTTGTAAACTGCAAAAAGAAATTTCTTTTATCATTAAAACATAGAGAAATTAAACATATAAATTCATCCCTATGCTCTGGATACTCTTTTGAGAATAAAAAGCTTCTGTCCAACTTTCGTAAAATTTCACGAAGGGTTGACAAAATAATTAATATTAAAAAAAAAATTAATCATACTAAACCTAAATGTTTGACGAAAACTAGGATCGCTATTTCTTGCTTTCGCGACAAAAATGTCACAGACTCAGCTAAAATCAAAGCTCATAATAGAATCTCAGCTATTATGAATTGCTTTAAACAAAAGGAAATAAAAAGAATTCCAAGTAGATTCAGACTATGACTGACAGAAAAATTAACAAATATATAATTCAGTACCATTTGATAGAAAGTAAATTTCGTAACTTTTATTCGCAATTACAAGCTATTGAAAAAAGATTTACAAGCTTTTAAACCAGAATTTTGTGATTTATTGAGATTATTAATTTTTTTTTACCAAAATTTAAGTGTACGCCCGGGCGTTTTGACGTAAACGTAGCTACGCGCCTGATTTATTTTATTAAGAAACAATGAAAAAAATATGTATAGCAATACGTAAACTATCCAAAACATGATAACGAATTATTCAACACTTGTCAGAATTCCAATTCCTTTTGAAACAATGAAAAAGAGATATTTTTTGCAATACACTATAAACATATAAACCAAAAGATGATTAAGAATTTATCAACACATAAAAAAACGTTATCAAAATCTCACCAAATTAAGAAACAATGAACAAAAAATGTATTTATAGAAATACACTAATTACCAACTCGATTACAAATTATTAAACACAAAAAAAATAATAATTGGGTGCGAATGGACTTTCGTATGGATAGTAAACCCGGCAATTGTAACAAGCCATGAAGCCCCTGTGATATACGTATGCCATACGAAAATATATGAACATCAGATTGTTTCAAATCAGATTGGCACGTGTATTTTTCGCAAAAAAATCAACTGTTCTGGTGTCTATATCGGTTCTCTGTTTCTAAAAGCATGGCCTCGTGTATTTTAGGCAATTAGACCATCAGTGAGATCAGTTAATATGTAAGATTTCAATACGTATACCTTAAAATTAATTTTACAGCAGTCAGCTATTTACAAACTTTACACTGGTTTCCCTTTATATTTTTTCTTTCTTCGCTCCAGCAGATTTTACCTAGGCGGACGGAGTACCAGATGTAGGCGTGATTAAACCTACACACAAACTCGGTTACAAGATCCGGATGAAACTGACGCAATACTATTGTGGAATTTCTGTGAACACTTTAGAGGCAAATACTTAGTAATATTAAATCATGATTGGAAAACTGTATGAGCGTCACTGATGAGTCTTATGTAGACGAAACGCGCATCTGGCGTGCTAAATTATAATCCTGGTACCTTTGATAACTATAATAAAAATGTATGAAAACATAAAGTACTTTTTAATTCATAAAAAGGTTAACTGCTTTGCAGTCTTTAATTGGTGGGGAATTTTACAATTTTACATAACTTCAAAGTCGGTTGAATCTACCAGTATAAATTTCACAAGTTGAAACACTGACATGAGATGTCTAAATAATCGTAAAACTCTTACATTCCAAATTGAGTTTTTGTCAGTTTTGATGTGATTAAAAAGAATAACTGAAACCTTAGAACCTGCATGCAAATATAAGACAGATTTAACAAAATAAGAATATGAAGTCCTAACAGAAATTCTGTATGTCCAATTGCTTATAATTTTACTTGATGATAACAGCAATGTCAGTGGCAGATCAAGGGAACGGGGTTCCAGGGGTTGGAACCCTACTTTTTTTTTTTAACGATCAATGCATTTGAATGGGGACATATAGTTGAGTTGGACCTCCCACCTTCCTATATTTCTGACAGATGACATTCTTGTGTGTTCTTTTGGTGTAATTAGATATCCATTATAAGTGACTTGGAAATTGTTCTTACTCTGTCAAAAGTTTATTACACTAAACATATGGAAATAAAGGATAATTTTTTGGGTTTTTTCTGAAATGCATTTGTAACAGATCCGCAAAATCAAAGTTTCTGCTAGTGCCTGCTACCAAAAAAAGGGTGGGGGTAATGAACTTATTTTTTTTTAACTTACCTAATATGATCCAATATCCAAAATCTAAATACTTGGATGAATTCAGCATATCAAAGAATCCCAAAAATTCATTTTTTTTTCTGAATTCAAACCAAGTTTAATTTTGCCCAAAAGCCCAAAAATCAAAATATAAATACATGGTTAGATTTAGCATATCAACATACATTCAATTTGTGTTGAAATCAAACAAAAAAAAGTTTAATTTTGGACCCATATTTGGACAAACTTGAAAACTAGTCCCATAATCAACCAGATGCTCTGCAGGGTGCAGCTTTATACGACCGCAAGGGTTGAACCCTGAACGGTTGGGGCAAGTATGGACACAACATTCAAGCTGGATTCAGCTCTACATTTGGATTGTGATTAAATAGTTGACACAGCATAGGTTTCTGACACAGAATGAATGTGGTCTAATAATGAACTTAAAATACTTTTTTTTGCCTTTGAGCAATTCACTATGCTGTTGAATATTAATCCTCTCAAAAAAATGTTTGAAGAAATTTTCTTTTTATTTATAAAATCTGAATTGAGAAAAATTTAACCCCCCCCCCCCCCCCCCATTTTTTTTCACATCCCCCTTTCCCTTTTCCAAAACTGATCTCAATTCAAATTTCTAATGGAGTTTGCAACAATAACTACTCATTTAAATACATCATAAAATATTAAAATGTAACAAAAGGTGCTTGTTATCACTGAATGGTAAAGATTGTTTTAATTTATCAGTTGATAGTAAAAGTGAATATACATTGTATATTGTATAAAACAATGATTTAAGTTGATTCAACTACTATTTTGGACAAAGAAAGATAACTCCAATCAATTGAAAATTTCTTGCTATTGCACATATTGTGCAATTAGATATTTCTTGCTATTGCGCAATACTGTGCAATTGAAAATATTTGCTATTGCACAATATTGTGCAATTGAAGATTTCTTGCTATTGCGCAAGGATTCAATTTTTGTTAAAATCAAACTTAGTTTAATTTTGGACCCTTTGGACTTTAATGTAGACCAATTTGAAAACGGGACTAAAAATTAAGAATCTACATACACAGTAAGATTTGGCATATCAAAGAACCCCAATTATTCAATTTTTGATGAAATCAAACAAAGTTTAATATGGACCCGATTTGGACCAACTTGAAAACTGGGCCAATAATCAAAAATCTAAGTACATTTTTAGATTCAGCATATCAAACAACCCTAAGGATTCAATTTTTGTCAAAATCAAACTAAGTTTAATTTTGGACCATTTGGACCTTAATGTAGACCAATTTGAAAACGGGACCAAAAATTAAGAATCTACATACACAGTTAGATTCGGCATATCAAAGAACCCCAATTATTCAATTTTTGATGAAATTAAACTAAGTTCAATTTTGGACCCTTTGGGCCCCTTATTCCTAAACTGTTGGGACCAAAACTCCCAAAATCAAACCCAACCTTCCTTTAGTGGTCATAAACCTTGTGTTTAAATTTTATAGATTTCTATTTACTTAAACTAAAGTTATGGTGCGAAAACCAAGAATAATGCTTACTTGGGCCCCTTTTTGGCCCCTTATTCCTAAACTGTTCAGACCTCAACTCCCAAAATCAATACCAACCTTCCTTTTGTAGTCATAAACCTTGTGTTTAAATTTCATTGATTTCTATTTACTTAAACTAAAGTTATTGTGCGAAAACCAAGAATAATGCTTATTTGGGCCCTTTTTTGGCCCCTAATTCCTAAACTGTTTAAACCAAAACTCCCAAAATCAATCCCAACCTTCCTTTTGTGGTCATAAACCTTATGTCAAAATTTCATAGATTTCTATTTACTTAAACTTAAGTTATTGTGCGAAAACCAAGAAAATGCTTATTTGGGCCCTTTTTGACCCCTAATTCCTAAAACGTTGGAATAAAAACTCCCAAAATCAATCCCAACCTTCCTTTTGTGGTCATAAACCTTGTGTTAAAATTTCATAGATTTCTATTCACTTTTACTAAAGTTAGAGTGCGAAAACTAAAAGTATTCGGACGACGACGACAAAAATCTAAATACATGTTTAGATTCAGCATATTAATGAACCTCAAGAATTCAATTTTTGTTAAAATCGAACTAAGTTTAATTTTGGACCCTTTGGAACTTAATGTAGACCACTTTGATAACGGGACCCAAAATGAAAAATTTTCATGTTTAAACCAAAACTCCCAAAATCAATCCCAACCTTCCTTTTGTGGTCATAAACCTTATGTCAAAATTTCATAGATTTCTATTTACTTAAACTTAAGTTATTGTGCGAAAACCAAGAAAATGCTTATTTGGGCCCTTTTTGGCCCCTAATTCCTAAAACGTTGGGATAAAAACTCCCAAAATCAATCCCAACCTTCCTTTTGTGGTCATAAACCTTGTGTTAAAATTTCATAGATTTCTATTCACTTTTACTAAAGTTAGAGTGCGAAAACTAAAAGTATTCGGACGACGACGACAAAAATCTAAATACATGTTTAGATTCAGCATCCTCAAGAATTCAATTTTTGTTAAAATCGAACTAAGTTTAATTTTGGACCCTTTGGAACTTAATGTAGACCACTTTGATAACGGGACCCAAAATGAAAAATTTCATAAAGATTTCAGCAAGTTATCAATCACTGAAAATTTTAAGACTGTATCTCAATGTTAACTGTAAAGCAAATTAAGTAAAATATGGAAAAAAGAAAATAAACATGGGAAAATTTGGCTCTAAATTCCCTCTTTTTGGTCGTCAAAATCTCTTGGTTGTTGTATGCTATGAATATAGTCCACCAAATAATACAATAAAAAGCAAAAGCTGGCTGAATGGAATGCAATGAGGAACAGAAATAATATCAAACAAGAATGTGTCCTCAGTACACGAATGCCCCACTCGCACTATCATTTTCTATGTTCAGTGGACCATGAAATTGGGGTAAAATCTCTAATTTGGCATTAAAATTAGAAAGATCATATCATAGGGAACATGTGTACCAAGTTTGAAGTCGATTGGACTTCAACTTCATCAAAAACTACCTCGACCAAAAACTTTAACCTGAAGCGGGACAGACGGAGGAACGAACGAACGGACAGACGGACGAACGAACGAACGGACGCACAGACCAGAAAACATAATGCCCCTCTACTATCGTAGGTGGGGCATAAAAACAAATGTCTTTAAATAAATTCCGCAGTTATCAGAAGTGTCATCGGAATCTGGGTCAGTGCTTAATTAATAAGATTCCACTGGCTTAACAACACCATCTGATTTTACATTATTACAGTAAGGTTTATACTCATTGTTGAGGGTCATATGATGATCTTTTTAGTTATAGCGTAAAGTTGTCTCATTAGAAATCATACATTTTTTTTTTTTGCACATCTCCTTCATATTTTTATTTTTCTTAAGTATTCTAACATGTCTTAATTAATGAAATGTTGAGTTCCTGAAACTTCCTTCATTATTTGGTTTTATCTTTCTTTTTTTTTTAACTAAATAAATCACCATTTAGTGATGTATTACTTAAAAAAAAAACTAATTTCTTATAATAAAACCAGGGGTTTTTTTTTTTTTTTGGGGGGGGGGAGGGGGGGTGTACTGACTTGATATCTAAATCTTACAAGGTTTTATCACAACATATAGTTCAAACAAAATAGTGCAGTAAAGTTATCATTCTATAGATTCTATCCAGTCAATGTCAAGTAATTTATTAATGATGAAGTTATACTCAGATGTTGAATTACCATACATAACAAGAAGATTTTTTTTATTTAAATTTTCATAAGTAATGGTGCATGAATCTGTGATAAAAAAAAAAAAAGGTTAAACTACAAAGGTACAATGATGACTAGTTATTTATGTATTATTGTCATTTTGTTTATTTTCTTTGGTTAGTCTTCGGACATCAGACTCAGACTTCTCTTGAACTGAATTTTAATGTGTGCGTATTGTTATGCGTTTACTTTTCTGCATTGGTTAGAGGTATAGGGGGAGGGTTGAGATCTCATAAACATGTTTAACCCCGCCAAATTCTTGTGCCTGTCCCAAGTCAGGAGCCTCTGGCCTTTGTTGGCCTTGTATTATTTTTAATTTTAGTTTCTTGTGTACAATTTGGAGTTTAGTATGGCGTTCATTATCTTTGAACTAGTTATATTTGTTTAGAAGCCAGCTGAAGGACGCCTCTGGGTGCGGGAATTTCTGCATTGAAGACCTGATTGTGACCTTCTGCTGTTGTCTGCTCTATGGTTGGTTGTTGTCTCTTTGACACATTCCCCATTTCCATTCTCAATTTTATATCGAGCAAAGAAAGATAACTCCAACTCAAATTTATAATTGGCCTAGCTAAATACTATTTAATGTTTTATCTAAAATACACAAAATAGCAAAATGAAAGCAACCTTTACCTTCAGTGCTCACAAGCACTTTGATTTATTATTTCTTTTTATCATGAATGATGCATATGAAATTGATATAAGATACAATACTTCCTTCCTCCAAATAATTTAATTTATTGAGTCTTGATTAATAACAACTTCTTACAAATAAATGTATGTGCATTAGTTTGTTGAAATGTCAGTTGATTTATTGTATATTGTTAAATATGTCCAGATTGTATCTTTCAAGGATAGGTTTTCTCTTATGTATTCCACCACTTCTAATTTCTTGCAGGTAGTTCTGAAGGACTTAAAGTCTATCTGCACATAAGTTCTTTTATTTATCATGATTGAAGAACAAACAAGAAACCATGGTTGTCTTGTTGACTGTTAACCTTAAAAATACATGAGATACATGAAATTTTAAAATAACTGTGTCAAGTAAATTGCAAATTTTCATCTGAGTCTACAGATTTAAATAAGATCCAAATCAACAATATTGGAAAATCATAAATATTGCATTCTCCCTAGTAAACCGTATAAGATCATACAATGCACCATATTTTGTACATGACTGCCATTGAAAAGGTGTTTCTTTTGGCTTTCTTTGTTAATTTGTCTCTACCTTTTCAAGCATATAGTATTTATATTGTAATCCCTATATTTTGTGTTTATTTGTCAATGTTATCAACAGTATTCTTTTATTCATTTTTCTTGAAATGTGTTGGGAGACCCCAATTAAGTAAACTTCAATTAGGATGAAGGTCAACCAAATATATGTAATCAAATGACTTTCATGAATATATATTGGATAACTATTAAATGAAAATGTTAAAGGAAAATATGTCTCCTGGAAGTTTTAGCATTGTAGGTGATATATGTATATGAATAAATGAAGATGTTCCTTATGTTACTTATACATGTTAGGGCAACCAAACTTCACAATTAAAATAATTTCAATTACAAAAAGCAAGTGAATACCACTTTTGTATGCATTTATTATTTCCATAGTTGAACAATGAACCAAAATGAGAGATTGGTTATTGATAATTCAGGAAATGTAGCATATAAATGATTTCATGCTATATAAAATTTGAAATATGAGTTTTAATTTGAGCAAAACAGCAAGGATCACACAATTATAAAAACATAGAAAAAATTCTGAATTTGCAGTACTTCATCTCCTAATCAAGAATATCTACTGGGTCAAACTTCCTGAAGGGTATACATCAGACTACTAATACCTTTATATGTATCTTTTGAGCAAACTGTTCATTTTCATGTCTGCTGGTTTATTTTCCTCATAATTCTATCTAAACACACTGAACAACATGCATGCATTTCATCTGTAATTTCTGAAAAAATGTAAAGAAAATTGTAAACTATTTCTGTACAATGAAATTAAAAATGTTTTACCTGCCTTACACATTTTAATTTATTTTCATGTTAATTTTTTTAGGTCAAAATCTTAAATCAAATATCTGTCACGGTCAGAGTAGAAGAGAATCTAATCAGACTAATGTTGTGTTTGTATTGTCTATATAGATCAGTATATGAATGTGGACCTTTAAAATGATAGTTCAATTTTTTTTATCCAGCATTAAATTTCTGATTGTGCTGATGTCAAATTACAAATTGTAATCATGTAGCATGTTGGTATACTAGAAAATAAAATGTCTTTTTTCTCACTGTGAAACTGGATTGCCGTTTATATACCGGTATATAATTGAATTAATATAACACAATAAATAGATAATTTCCACCTGATTTTAATTGTGATATGTACTCTAGGGAATTTCCTGTATCATTACATGTAATTCATTTAATGTCAGCACTTACCAAACTCATTCTTAATTTGATCTTTGACCTTTGCTGGTATTTTCATCCAATTTTCAGGGAAAGGATGTAACTGTTTAACTTTCCATACTTCTGTTGTACAAGTTGGAACAGGACAACTGAAAAAATAGCAATGTATGTATTATCTGTGTGTTCAATGTTTATTATAATACAATATCAATAATAATCATAAATCAAACATGAGAAAGGACATGTAGATAATGACCAATGTAATATAATAGTAAATACATATGGACATTTACCTTGAACGGTTCAAAAATACTTTTTTTGGCTTCCGCGATGTATTATCTACAGCTACAACATAATCAAATTCCGAGCTTTTCACAATTTCTATAAATTTCTCATTTAGTTTTGTTTCAAGATGACAAGTTCCTTCAAATTTTTGTATATCTTCTTCAGATGGCACTGAGGAAAATAAAGAATGGTGAATCATCAGCCACAAATCAATAACTGCAGAAAAATCAAGTTCATTATAATCCTCATTTTGAAAAATAGGCAAGCCATTGTTCTCCATTCTTAAAAGATAATCATACTCTGCATTATACAAAGCCATCATATATCTTGTTTTATTTAGTAAACAAACAGGTATCATTGAATGACCAGATGCATCATTTACACTATTCAAGCGTTTTTTATGTTTCCACAAAGATGCAGCTATTGCCTGTTTACATATTTGGTTAACTTGGTTATCAGTAAATTCTGTTTCTATATTTAGCTCTAAAGTGTCCAGCTCATCTTGAGATAGTTCCTTATCATCATCAATGTTTAACTCCAGCTTCCATTCATTTGATCCATCTATGATTTTGAACAGAGATGAATTCTCAGTATTATTCCAAATTATTTTCTTTGCCGATGGAAATATTATTATGCCTGCTGGACCATTGAATAGCTGGTGACTTCCTAAAAACACAATTGTAAAAGACCAGTAATGCAAAGTAAAACTATACATGACAATCAAATACCATATACAACAGAATGGAGCATTATTGCCAATAAAAGCAAAAAGAGGGTTAAGCAATTTCAAATAATTTTTACAATTTGTACTTTATATGTCATGTATGTTGTGCTTTAACACTGCTCTCCTATCTAAATATAAGAAAGGAGGAGGGTTAAAATTTCACAAACATTTTTTCACCTCCCCACAACCTTTTTGTGCCTGTCCCAAATTAAAAGTCTGTAATTCAGTTTCTGTCATTGGTTCATGTCTGTTTTATCATTTTTTCTTAATTGTATGTATAAATCAGAGCATTAATTTTCCCATTTGTCAAATGATTTGAATGTCATATTTTTCATGTCACAGCCTTTTTAATATAGCTGACTATAATATTTTCACATTGTTGAATGCTATACAGTGATCTATTATTGCTTATATCCATGTCAATTCAACTCTGGTAAACAGTTGTCATGTTGGCAATCATACCAGATCTTCAAATTTTTAAAATGATCATCAAAATGATAGTTAAATCTGAAACTGCAAACTTAAGATTAATATTAAACAGGAATTTGTTTAAAACTCTGACGTGAACTTAAGTGCTTTGAAAAGTAATTTCTGTCTGTTGTGTCTTTTCTTGTGGCTTTAGATGTGTTCAAAAATAAGGTGTTGGCATATTCTGTAAAAACTATACATTGAATGCAGAAACAATATTAAAGTCATATGGCACCATTTTTCTCCCAAATTTATGGAAATAACAGAGAATTTTGAAATATGTGTATGCCTTTCAATAATCATTAAAAAGTCAGATCTTTATCAAATAGGCTGCATAAATATTTTTAAAATGCCAACATTATTTCATTAGTTTTTACCAATATAAGTATTTCCATAGTGTATTGGACTGCCACAATCACAGGGACATTCTCCAGCTGGTTCTTCCAATGAGTTCACATCAATTAGATAGTTTGTTGGATGATAAATAAGTTGAGAAAGAAGGTGATTTGTCATCACTATGGTTACTTCACTCTCTGACAGCTTAACATTCTTCAGCTTTTGAAGACTTCTTTCATGAATTTCTGAGAAAAAAAGTCCATTAAGATCATCCATATTAATTATTACAATATTCAGATATCACAAATTGAATAATTCAATCAAAAGAATTTAAACAAGAGGCTCTCAAGAGCCTGAATCGCTCACCTGAATTTTTTTTGTTTAATCTCTAATCAATGATTATTTTGGCTTTTCAATTTATTTAAATGTTCTTTGAATCGTCCTATTTTCTTCAAAAGCAAAAAAAAAATCATTTTCTCCTATGTTCTATTTTACCCATAGGAGCTATGTTTCTTGACATACAAGGAAATGAAATATAAAATTTATACTAGATACTCTGAAACTCTAAAACTCATTTAGCCTAAGTTTGGCTGAAATTGATACAGCAGTTTCAAAGGAGAAGATTTTTTAAAGTAAGGCAACATGATGAACAAATTGTGAAAAAAGTCTTTAAAGGGCAATAACTCCTTAAGAGGTCAATTATTTGTAGATCTTACTTTGCTTAACATTTTTGCTATTAACAGTTTATCTGTATCTATAATAATATTCAAGATATTGACCAAAAACTGCAAAATTTCCTTAAAATTACCAATTAAGTGGCAGCAACCCAACAATGGTTTGTTTGATTCATCTGAAAATTTCAGGGCTGATAGATCTTGACCAAATGAACATTTTTACCCCATGTCAGATTTGCTCTAAATGCTTTCGTTTTTGAGATATAAGCCAAAAACTGCATTTGACCCCTATGTTCTATTTTCAGTAACGGCGGCCATGTTTTTTGACGGATCAAAAATCAAAGCACACACTTTGTGCAGGATAAGCTAAGGAACAATCATGCTAAGTTTCATCCAAATCCATTCAGCAGTTTCAGAGGAGAAGATTTTTTAAAGTTAGCAAGTATGATGAACAAATTGTGAAAAATTGTCATTAAAGGACAATAACCCCTTAAGGGGTCAATTGACAATTTTGGTCTTATTAACTTATTTGTAGATCTTACTCTGCTGATCATTTTTGCTGTTGACAGTTTATCTTTATCTATAATAATATTCAAGATAATGACCAAAAACTGCAAAATTTCCTTAAAATTACCAATTAAGTGGCAGCAACCCAACAATGGTTTGTTTGATTCATCTGAAAATTTCAGGGCTGATAGATCTTGACCTAATGAACATTTTTACCCCATGTCAGATTTGCTCTAAATGCTTTCGTTTTTGAGATATAAGCCAAAAACTGCATTTGACCCCTATGTTCTATTTTAAGTAACGGCGGCCATGTTTTTTGACGGATCAAAAATCGAAGCACACACTTTGTGCAGGATACTCTAAGGAACAATCATGCTAAGTTTCATTCAAATCCATTCAGTAGTTTCAGAGGAGAAGATGTTTGAAAAATTGTTAACGACGACGACGACGTCGACGACGACGACGGACGCCAAGTGATGAGAAAAGCTCACATGGCCTTTTAGGCCAATTGAGCTAAAAAAAATTAATGTGAGCATTGCACAAGACCTTGGTCTTATTACAACATTTCTCTTTATAGCAGACATGTACACTTAAAGCTTGCTTTCAATGAATTGTAATCATGAGAATTGTTTGACTAAGCTCCCTTTTGATTTTTATAAAGTTTACATATTACATTTCTGAGTTATGAGATTTTATTCATAACAAAAGGTGATTTTCCAGTTTAAGACATTAACTCATAAGTGCTTTGAATAGTTTTCATGAATCTTTGGTGACTAGTTTATATCTATTAAAATACCCCCACTCCTAGGCACCCTTTAGTTGTTGGTTTTTTTTTTTACATAAATTTCTGATTATACAGAAATGAAACTGTCATGTATATTTATGTACACATATGTAGATCTGCAATTCTAACTCATTTGAATATTTTTTTTAAATACATGTAACCAAGGTAGTGTATTAACATATTAATGTAGTCCTCTGTACAATATCTATTTTTTCTGTTTCAAATGAACATTTCTTAGTCATGTTAGTTGCAAATCTTAATGGTACTTTTTTTCTTTTCTTTTTTGCTCTTTAAAAAATCTACATACAAATGTACATGTTATGTACATATTCATAATGAAATGTGTTGTGAACCCACATCTAACATACATGTCTAACGTTGCTGCAATGCCAAAATGATTATGACAGTAACATTTGAAGGTGATTTTTTGTTTGTATGTATACTTCTAGTTCAATCTTATAAACTAATTTAATGTTTTCTAAACACCACAAAATCATTGGAAGCATTTTGTTTCTTATCAAAAATACACCAATTTTAAACTGTATTTTACTTTCCACAGAGGTTTTCCTTGACCTGAGTACCAAAATGTTTTAGCACAGAGTAGCTTTATATGTGAAGAATAATTATATCGTCTGGAGTCAAAAGTCTGTAAAATGAAAATAGTCTATTAATATACATGACATACATGTACCTTTGTTGTTGTAAAATCTTTTAAGTGCTGTAAATGCAGGAATTACCGCTTGGTCTAAAACTTCACCATTGACATATTGCTGAAGGGTTTCATAACCTTTTCTATATACATTAGAAGAGTAGTCTCCTATGCCTTTTACTTCCACTTTGACATCACATGTATCTTCTAGCACCCTTTCATCATTCAAGCTATAATATGGGAAATGCCATACACTGCTATTGGAGGAAAATGGTTCCCCCAGTTGTTTGTTAGCCTTTCGTTGAAGAAATGTCAAGGGAGCAGCATCAGCTACAACAGCATATAATTTGTATTCATGAGGATTATTCTTATCGACGTAGTGTCTTATTTCTTCTTTCAAACAATCGTTCTTGTTGATAGATAATTTCTGCTGACTTCTGTATTTTGAATTTTGTGAGAAACTCCGTTGAAACAATTTTGCAATTCTCACAAACTTAATCTTATTGAACCCAAAGATTTTATCATGCATAATACAGGTTGTGTACAGTTGTTACATACACAAATCAATCCTCAATTTAATCAGAAGTAGTATGTTTACAAAATTATTGTTTGCGATACCATATATAGGTAGGGGAGAGTAACGTGAGAGTCAGGTTAATCTTTCTTTTCATTTTACATCTCCGACATAGGATAACCTCCTATCTTTATATTTTTACTATTTAAAAAGTTTTTCAACTTTTACAATCTATTTAAAGATAAACAAAAAATTAAAAAAAATTAAAATGTTTTACCTCATAATATAACAACTGAATTTGGAAATTTTCATTTTAATAAAAATTATTTATTACTGAGGAAGAAATTAATTTCTTGCAAGATTTATTCTACTTCATTGTTTTAAAATTGTTTACCATAGTTCTGTTATACATTTAATGATTTAAACTTCAGTTGAACTTGATTTACCTGTTAAATTTCATACCTGTAATTTTCATTTAAAGATTGACACGATAAACTGTTGACTTAGTTTTTTTTTTAATATAAAATGTATCTATTTTCGAGTTGAAGCGTTGATCAACGATTCCAATAGATTACAGAGAAAAATATTAAGATTTAAATTTTTGAGTTAAAGTTGATGCGTCGATCAACTATTTCGATAGATTTCATGAATTTTTTTTTAGATTTGAATAATAGATTTGCAGTTTTCAGTTTTTGGATATTTTGAAAATGTTCAAAATTGAATTTTGTTTGGAAAAATATTTACTTCTTGATGACAATGGCACAGTGTACGTTCAGGTGTTAACAGGTGTGAAAATTGTCTGCTGGTAAATTGACCATAAATTGTGTATTAACTTCAAAGTTTTTCTTGGAATTTGGATATAAAGTTTCATGGATATATGACAATCATTCTGACATGAGCTGTTATGCAGGGAACCCAAAAAAGTAAGAGGTCTAGATCTTCTGAAGGTGAGACACCCCGCCCGCAAAGTAAACAAACTAAAATGGCTGATCAAAATGAACTTATTCTTTCTATTGCATCAAGTGTTAAGGAGATAAAAGAAGGACAGGACAGTATGAAACGTATGTTTGAGTCCAAAATTGACAAATTAAGAAACGATGTGTTATCTACAATAGATGAAAAAATGAGGGCACTTAAATCTGATATTGATATACATGTAGATATGGCAAGAGAATCTACACGTATAGACGAACTGGTGAATTCTGTTCAACTACTTACTACCCGTCTCGGTCAAGTTGAAAATGATATACAGTCTGTATGTAATCCCATGAATGACGAAAATGTACCTAGCGGGCACGTTGATCCTTCGATCGGTAATGTAATGCGAAGTGCTCGTGTGTTAGACCCATTAAATAACAATGATGTAACGGTAATTGTCAAGAATGTTCCTTTTAACGAGAAAGAAAATTTATTGGAAAAAGTAACAGAAATAATCTCATGTCTTGGGGAAAACATTTCGTCAAATGTGAAAGTGGCAGCAACCCTTCGCCTAAAAGCAAGATTTCATAATAAACCGGGTCTAGTAAAAGTTAGTTTCCAAAATGCCGAACAGAAAATTATGACACTTCGTAATAAGCACAAACTGAAAAATAGTGAGAATCACAGTCGAGTGTTCATACAGGGAGCAAAATCATACATAGAAAGGCTATTAGAAACAAACGCTAGAACAATTTTACGAGAACTTCCACAAGGAAAATCTTACAGGATATCAGGAAATGGCAGAATCTTAAAGAAAACCACGGAAAATGAACAAATCGTTGACAATGCAGAAATGGAAACACATCAGGAATCTGCTTAGGACACATCCCGGCTCAAAGGAACTGTACGATTAGGACATTTGAATGTTTGCGGTTGGACCGTAAATAATGATTTACTACGGAAAGCAATTGT
Organism: Mytilus edulis; assembly: GCF_963676685.1. Classification (NCBI taxonomy): domain Eukaryota; kingdom Metazoa; phylum Mollusca; class Bivalvia; order Mytilida; family Mytilidae; genus Mytilus; species Mytilus edulis. Next base: position 11,773,375 of record NC_092345.1, read on the forward strand.
TGAAAACATTAATGTGGATATACTAAGCATATGTGAAACGCACTTGAAAGAAAATAATAAAATTGCAATAGATGGTTATACATGGAAAGGACATAAAAGAAATAAAATACATCGTAATGCGCCGAAAGCGTCTGGTGGAGTTGGTCTACTAATTAAACAATGGATACTTGAGGAATACAAATATGAAACAATAGATATGTGTTACGAAGGAATACTCTGTGCTAAATTTACGTCAACAAACACAGACTATAGTTTTCTTGTACTTTCTTGTTATCTACCACCAGAAAATTCCGTCTGGGGTCGGGACTCGCAGGGATTTTTCGCTCAAATTCTATCTAACATTTACGTACATTATACTTGTGATGCTATATTTGTTTGTGGGGACTTTAACTCCAGAATAGGAAACTTCAACGACTTTACCGAATTTGATGATGTACCCACCCGTTTCTCCCTTGACGGCAACACCAATCAACACGGAAAAACCTTCTTAGAATTTTTAAATGAATCAAAAATGTGTGTATTAAATGGTAGAATCGATGTTCAAAAAGATAATTTTACTTATATATCGGGAAGAGGAAAATCAGTGGTGGATTACATATGTGTTCCGCATGATGTTCTTGAACAGTTAGTTTCTTTTGAAGTTATAACAAGTTAACGTGCTCAAATGTTGAACAATCAAATTTGTATTCGTTGCTTGGAGAACGAAGTAAAGTTCCAGATCACTCAGTGTTAATAGCAGAATTTAAAACTACATGTACGTACTCAACAAAATCACAAGTTCCACAGGAGTGTGTTGAAAATAAACGTTACAAACTAAAGTCAATTCCTAATGATTTATTTGCGTCGGATTTATCTAAAATTGCACTACAGTCAATTATAACGCAAATAGAAAGAACAAGGGAAACACAAACAAACATAGACGAAATATATTCAAAACTTTGCGATGTCATAATCGATGAGATGAATGATAAAATTCCACGTTTAAGTACAAGCACAAATACCAGAAAACGCCATAAAATGAATAAACCGTTTTGGAACGACGAACTTAGATTATTATGGGATGACATGCGCACCAAGGAAAATCAGTTTTTAAAATTCAAAGGGAAAAGCTAGCGTTAAATCAAAACTACGACAAGATTTCAAATCTGCACAAACTATATTCGATCGTAAACTACGAAAATGTGAAAGACAACATCGACAATCGTTTTGTATTGATATCGAAATCATGACTACGAAAAACCCAAATGAATTCTGGGAAAAAATTAAAAGGCTAGGACCACGAAAAAATAAATTGATTCCAATGGAAGTATATAATACTGAAGGTGAAATCTTGATTGATGAAACTAGAGTTATTGATAAATGGAAATCCGACTTTGAACATTTGTATAATAATGATCAATCGGAAGAGGATTTCAACAGTGAATTTTATAGATGCATTATCTCATAAAACAGTATTAGAAGATATAATTTCGGATCCCTTGTACAATGACGACGAAGAATTAAATGGTGACATAACACTTGAGGAAATAGAAACTGTAATCAAAAGTGCGAAAAATGGAAAATCAACAGGGATTGATCAAATACCGTACGAAGTTTTAAAATTTCCAAATGTGTTTCAAGTGATTCGCTCTCTCTTTCAAGTGATTTTTGACACCAGTTGTATACCGTCAATCTGGAGAAAAGCAGTTATTTTTCCGATATTGAAGGATCCCTCATCTGACCATCGTATTCCGCTTTAAAATTATCGAGGAATAAGCTTATTGTCCTGTATATCTAAGCTGTACATGTACAGTGCCTTCATAAATAACCGACTGTCGACTTATCTAGACGAGAATGAGGTTCTTGCTGATGAGCAAAATGGATTCAGGAGTTATCGTTCTTGCGAAGATCACGTCTTTTCTCTTAGTAGTGTGATTCGGAACAACGCTAATGTAATTGCAACATTTGTGGATCTAAAGAAAGCTTTCAGTGACTTTATGGACCGAGATATGTTACTTTATAAGCTTTTACTAAACAATATCGACGGCAAAATGTACAAATCTATCAAAAACATTTATTCCTACACAACAGCTAGTATTCGTGTCAATCAGAAGATGTCGGATTGGTTTGTTTGTAACTCTGGTGTGAAACAGGGAGACAATTGTTCGCCAACTTTGTTTTCTATATTCATTAATGACCTTGTGCAAGAAGTGAACAATTTGGATCTTGGTATAAATATCGAAGACACCAAATTGTCTATGTCGTTGTACGCAGATGACATTGTACTACTAGCATACAACGAGACGGATATGCAAAAGATGTTGGATAAACTACACGACTGGTGTAAACGGTGGCGAGTTCTAATAAATACAGATAAATCCAAAGTAGTGCATTTCAGATCTGGCAGACGACAGCGTACATCTTTCCAATTCAAGATTGGAGACAATGAATTAGAGGTTACAAGTCAGTACAAATATTTGGGAGTAATATTCAACGAGAAAAAAGACTTTGCATCAAACGCAGAAAATCTAGCAAAAGGTGGTGGACGTGCTCTAGGAGCAATTATCTCAAAACTTCACAATCTGAAGGAATTTGGATTTAAGACATTTGAGAAGCTGTATAATTCTTGTGTGGTACCAGTATTAGACTACAACTCCTCAGTTTGGGGATACAAAGACTTCTCCGGAATCGATAATATACAAAACAAAGCAATTAGATATTTTCTTGGAGTACACAAATTTGCACCAAAACTAGCCATAGAGGGGGATATCGGATGGCTACCTTCTAAAGAACGACGATGGCTCAACATGATAAGTTACTGGAATAGACTGTTGTTAATGGATAATTCAAGGATTTGCAAACGTATCTTTCAATGGGACTATAGCATATGCTCAAACAACTGGTCGGCAGAAATAAAAACTATAATGACAAACATTGGAGTTATGGAAACTTTTCACAATAGAAAGAGTTGTGATATAAATAATGCAAAATCAGCACTACTTGAACAGCATAGTCTTGATTGGTTAAAAAACTTAGATAGATATCCAAAACTGCGAACATTCAAAACTTTAAAAAATAATTTCTGTGCTGAATCATATGTGAACCTTAACCTACAACGCAACGAACGGTCGATGTTGGCTCAATTTAGATGCGGCATTCTACCTCTAAGAATTGAAACAGGACGGTTTAGTGGCGAACCTGAAGACAGCAGACTTTGTAAAATGTGTAGCAAAAATGAAATTGAAAGTGAAACTCATTTCCTTATTAACTGTGATTTTTATAATGAACTTCGAAATGAACTTTACTCAACCATACCAAGCAAAGAAACATTTTTATCACTGCCACACTGTGAACAATTAATACAATTTTTAATTTATTTTCCAAGAAGAACAGCTAAATATATTTTACAAGCATTTACAAAACGCAGACAATTCGTTTATGTAAATAATTGAACTACATGACTCTACTATGAAATGATTTAAAGATTTATATTTTTTAAGTGACTTATAGGCCCAATGGGCCGGGTGTACAAATATTGTATTGACAAATATTATTATTATACTGTATATATACACAATGTCACTATAACAAACAAATTCGTATTCGTATTCGTATTGATGTCAATGTTAGACTTTTAACACACCTTAGATGTGGTTCACTTAAACTCAACATTGAAATTGAGATATAACAATGTGCCTCGTAATGAAAGACTATGTCAATGTTGCAATATGAAAGCTATCGAAAATGAATATCATTTTGTAATGATTTGTCCAGCCTATAGACATTTGCATTTAAGATTTTTGCCTACATATTATTATTCTTGGCCTAATATGTCAAAATGTGTTTCACTTATTCAAACATGTTCAAGAGCTAAATGGTATTAAAACTTTGTTGTTTGTTAAATGAAAACTGGAAACTACGGTCACAATTGATGAAATATATTATATATGGTACTTTTTGTTTAATATGGTTTTTTTTGGTTATTATCTTGCTTTCTGTTTTCATTTATATTATGTCGCTTACTATATTATATATGTTGTTGATGCTATAGCATTATATTATATGCTGATTTGCAATAAACTTATTACAAGTTACAAGTTAACGTTGAATCTTTTGATTAAATTTCTTCGATGGATTACAGAGAAAAATATTTAAAAAAATATAATAGTGTGTTATATGATGTTCTTTATACTAGTTTAGGGTTAATTGTATGCAATTACATTTTTAGAATTTATACCTTGACAATTCTTTTAATTGTTTCTTTATTTGAACTATATTGTGTTGTGTGATACCATATCATTAGCCTAATAAAATGTTTTTATGATACATGTATTTTCATGATTTCGAAAGAAATTTATAACAACTGAATTTGCAAATACAGAGTTTTGTACTAATACCTTTGATTCAATATCATGTTGTGTTCAACCAAGTATTGTTTAAATACACAAGCCATAATACTAGCGGTCCCTCGTGCAATGCCTTGGTTCAACTTGGCCATATACGGAGCGATATATACCGTATTCGGCCGTGTATAGTACGCATTTATGTATAGTCCGCACCCCCTTTACATCCCCTTAAAATCGAGAAAAAAAGTTTTGTTAAAAAAAAAAAAACAAAAAAAAAAATTATTGTAAAAGTCTAGTTCACTGTAAAAATACATTGAAAGACACCTATTCTCCATGTAATTTTATATAAAAAAAAAAATTAAGTTTTATTTATTTCATAAAAAAATGAACACTTTAATCTAACTTTTTATAGAGGGATCAGCCAGGAAATTTACCTTAGGCTTTTTCTTTTTAAAGCAAAGCCATATTTTTTGTGTCTTTTGTAAGTACATTATAAGATGTCTTATTTTAAAATTTTATCGTTTAGTTTTCTTTCAGTACATCTCACATCTACGACATAGCTGCAAAGAAACTAGAAAACTGACTTCTTCCAACATGACAACAAAATGTACATAACATATTTAAATAAGCAATAGCTTCAAATTGTGCTACAACTTTCACTTATTATCTTCATTCTATAAAATCATATACATTTAATTCCAGGCAGGATCAGAACCATACAATCATTACAATTATCATTGTTATTACATACATTAATTAACATTTCGTCTAAAAAACATCTAGACATGTAATAATATAGCTCCCTAAATATTTAAGTACAGACACATTTTCATTAGTAAATAACCAAACAAATTTTGCCTCATTTGAAATATGTATAAAATTAGGACAAATACAGTTTATCTCCTTGAAAAATATCTCCCTATCATTTTTGTATGCTGGACAACTAGTTATAAAATGTTGTTCATCTTCAACCAGATTTAGAGTACATTTCTTACAAAGCCTTTGGTCTCTTTCTATATATATGATGTTTTATACCTGTCTCTTTCTATTTTGAGATCATGTGCACTGATTCTAATTTTACATATGGCACTTCTCAATTGAAAATTGTTTAAAGATAGATACATTTCTTTCGAAAAACAAGTTTTAAGTTTGAAATAAGTATCTAATTTACTACTCTTTTTATCTGTTCTTTTTGTGTTCCAAAATTTTACAAAACTATTACAAAATTTTTGCTTAACTGACTTGATAAAAAAAGTTGAACTTCACCTCCAAATTATGAATATTCAGCTTTTTCAAAATGAAATGTATGAATGAATACCAGCATTCAATATTATTATTAAACATGTTTTTGTTACACATATAGATATCATACAGTAAACCATCTTTCATATTCTTTATTCTAAACCAATATTTTAGCATTGATAATACAACTGAAAAATATAAAGGGAATCTACCAAGCTCACCTAGCACAGCTAGGTTAGAAGACTTTTTGTTTACACCTAATATATACTTCATATATCTTAAATTGGATTTATCTAAAAAAATCATTCATATAAATGTGCTGAAATAAATATTCACTTTCTTTCTGGCATGCCGCAGAGCTAGTTTTAAACATACCTGTAATTTCACTGCCATACATTAAAATGGGTTTTATTGTATGGTCATATATATTTAATAGAGTAGAAATACTTGGATTGGAAGATGATAAAGATCTTTGCAATTTGAATACAGCTTTTAGTGATTTTTTGTATAATTCTTGCTTTTTTGTATAATTCTTGTATAAACTATAAAACATTGTTACCGTTTTTTATTCTCCGAGAGAAATATATTTACTGAACGAATTCTTTCAAAATAGGTTATCATTTGTACAGAAAGGACATACAATCGGAGAAAAACGTTCTTAAATTTGTAACTTCAAATGTACAGATGTTTCTTTAAAAAAAACTATTTAGTAGAGGTTATCGGAATATCGGAATAAACTAACAGGGCCGTAACTAGGGTTCGAATTCAGGGGAGGCAAGGGTTTGGGGCCCCGATTGAGGCCACAAGATAGGGGGTTGGGGACGCAGCCCCCCCCCCCCCCCCCCCCCGCTGATTTTTGTCCCCAGTAAAATGACTATAAATGACCCGTTTTCCTTCGATTTCCTTCCTAAAAGACTCATCAGTATTGCTTGGACCTGGAAGCAATTTTATACAAAAACAAACTGAGATTGTTGTTCGGGGTGAGCCAAGCGTCTTGAAGCGTCTTAAAGGCCGTATTTTGAACTTTAATCATTTACATTAAATACATTGTGACCGCCGATTTTTTTCTCTCAATAAAATGGCTAAAAATTACCCGTTTTCCTTCGATTTCCATACTTTAAAAAAAATTAAAAAAATTAAAAATAGAACATAGATCTAGGGGTAAAATGCAGTTTTTCGCTTATAATTCAAAAACCAAAGCATTTAGAGCAAATCTGACATGGGTTAAATTGTTTATCAGGTCAAGATTTATCTGCCCTGAAATTTTCAGATGAATCGGACAACCCGTTGTTGGGTTGCTGCCCCTGAATTGGTAATTTTAATGAAATTTTGCTGTTTTTGGTTATTATCTTGAATATTATTATAGATAGAGATAAACTGTAAACAGCAACAATGTTCAGCAAGGTAAGATTTACAAATAAGTCAACATGACCGAAATGGTCAATTGACCCCCTAAGGAGTTATTGTCCTTTATAGTCAATTTTTAACAATTTTCATAAAATTTGTAAATTTTTATTAACATTTTCCACTGAAACTACTGGGCCAAGTTCATTATATATAGAGATAATTGTAAGCAGCAAGACGGTTTAGTAAAGTAAGATGTACAACACATCACCATCACCAAAACACAATTTTGTCATGAATCCATCTGCTTCCTTTGTTTAATATTCACATAGACCAAGGTGAGCGACACAGGCTCTTTAGAGCCTCTAGTTTATCTTTATTTAAAGATATTTTTGTTAGAAATCAAACTGGTAAGTTAAAAAAAAAACATATCATTGAAAGCAAGATAATAGAACGCAAGATATTTTTTTTTATCGAGGACCTTGAATTTCAATATTGTTTAAAGCTGAACAGACATAGAACTAAAACGATTGGGAGTGTTAACAACTAAGGCATTGACCATAATGTTCTCGTACAATTGGGAGACGTACACGTTAAAAAAATTATACAACAGCTGATTTAGCCGGTAACGAACTTCCAATATCATAAAAGATTCACAATACAAAGGGAACTTTCTTTGCTTAATTGAGCCCCTCAATAAATGTGATTTATTTAGTTAAGTTTTATTTAAAATTGTCGAAATTAAGCAAGAATAACAGATGGATGGCCACACCAAAAAAATACTAAAACAAATACTGAAATGGTTCAAATATATCATGTATCATTATAACACTGTTAAAACTGTATACGTGTGTAGTTTATAATAATACAAATTCGTGTACATATTGTTAATATTTCATTTTATTACTTAAAAAAAAAAAATTTGTTGTAGAAAATTCAGGGCAACAGTTGCCTCCCCTGCCTCATAGGTAGTTACGGCCCTGACTAAACCAATATAAATATAAGGAGATGTGGTAGGATTGTTGACGATATAACTTTCAACCGAAGGTTCAGTGAAATAGATGCAAGTCCATCAGAGTAAGAATACATTCTTCACTGAATAACAAACTATTTTAATCTGCTCAGAGACATATATATATATATGTCTCTGATCTGCTTTAACATCCGAAGCAATGAATAACATCCAATATATTCATTATAATTATGAAGGAAAATATGAGAAGCAGACTCAAAAACTAAGAAAAACCACACTCTCACATATTTGCACATATGAACATCCAAAGACTCATATTACAGACCCTCATACCTTCCATACACAATACCACCGTGGAATCAGGTTCCTGTAGTATTTGTTCATGCAATATCAAGAGGTTTCCTACGATAATCTTAACAAAGATGTTCTATTGTAGTCCTACTCGTTGCCTTACACATGTTACAGTACATAATATTACTGATGCAATTATTGTAGTCCTAAGTGAAATTTTCTCCTTGCCGTACAGTACATGCTGTTGCAATTATTTTAACAAGAATATGCAGTAGGATTTAATTCTGTACGCTTCATTAAGTTTGCACACATATTATGCGTAAACTTAAATCTTATATATTCCAAAAAGAAGTTCAAAAAAAATAATTTTAATCAAGTAAAAGGAAGAAAATATAGAAGAAAATGTTATTTGAAATAAATACAATGTATATACCATCAAATGGTGTACACATGCATTTACAGTCGCGGTAAAATATACGTTTAAGTTGTAAATAATTAGATGAGACGACATCAAAGTGCCCAACTGTTACGATTATTTTAGTTCAAAGGGGAATCACTGTAATCTTGGTAAACACTCCCCTGTTATATTGCTTTACCGGGGGAAAAATAATATATATGCTTTATCGTATCCCCACACAATGAATGAGTAAGAAGAGAAGTCAGAATTTAAAAGACACAGAAGTTCAAATTCTACTACTTCATAATGATATCCTAAAGTTAAAATGGTCTTAGAGCTGTTTTCCTAATGCATGTAGTGTTAAAATTTGCTTGGCTTGCTTGCTTTGTTTGTATAAATGTTTGCTCAAGCATTATACGTAACTTCCAAAAACGTTTAAGTAAAAGGTATATGAGCTGAAGCTCAACTTATTGATATCAAGATGGCAATCTTAATTACAATGCTTGAGCCGACATTTATACAAACAAGGCAAGCAAGCCAAACAAACCTAAAACTAAGACAGCTTTTTAGTAGTGCTAAAGTTGGGGCCCAAATTAGGACATATATATCGTAAGATAAGACCTTTTCGATAACACGACTAAGAGGAAAAAATTCTCCTTTAAAGATGAACTAAGGACAAATCTTTATTAGTCCTAAGACACCTTCGATGACACGGCCCCTTGTTTTCTCTGTACTATTTTAATAACATAAATAAAGATTGTACATAATTCCAATCCCTTTGTTGCGCTAAATAATTATTTTCTGTAGAAATTGGGGTGCTAGTATTTTTTTTATAGATAGTCCACGTATGCAACAGTATGTAATAATTGATGTCGATAGAATATTGACAGTACACATAAAGAAGAAGAAGGACCCTGTTTTAATAATTATCTATGAATTTGAGATTACCACTGTATAGTTCCATACCCATAGCGAGAAATAATTTAACAGGATTGATCTTATGCATTTCCAGTCCGATAATTGGATTTAATTTGCAGGGGGAATGTTTTCTTCGAATGCTAAAAAAATATATATGGCATTGCACAAGGTCAAGTTTTCCCTGACTATTTTTGATGTCTTTACACTTAAGTTAACTGAACCCATTGGATGTTGGATGTGTACTGATTAGCATTTTAGACTTAGATTATGGAACGCCAATACTGTCTTGTTATGACCATTTTTATTATATGATGACCATTTACTTTTATATGATGTACATTTACCTTTATATGATGTGCATTTACCTTTATATGATGTGCACTTGTCATTATATGATGTGCAAACACCTTTATATGATATGCAAATATCCCTATATGATGTGCAAACATCATTATATGATGTGCAAACATCATAATATGATGTGCAAACATCATTATATGATGTGCAAACATACTGATATGATATGCATATATACTTATATGATGTGCAAATATACTTATATGATGTGCAAATATACTTATATGATGTGCAAACTTTCTTATATGATGTGCAAACATTATTATATGATGTGCAAATGTACTTATATTATGTTCAAATAAGTATGTTTGCACATCATATTAGGATGTTTGCACCTCATATAAAGGTGTTTACACATCATATGATGACAAGTGCACATCATATAAAGGTAAATGCACATCATATAAAGAAAAATGGGCATAACAAGACAGTGTTGGCGTTCCATATTAGATGCATGAGGTTTGTTTTCATTAGTTATTATTGCCTTTGAACTAGGTGTCCATAACTGCAAGAACTGTCAGATAGATCTGTACTTGGTGCCTTTCTGTTGTCTGGATGTATAAGTACTCGTCGATGACTACTCTGTGTTTTTGGTTAGATGTATTAGATGTATTTTTATTTGTATCCATATGAGAAGTCAGAGACTGGGTTAGGCCCTTTTCAACTAATTTTTATAGTTGAACAGTTACATCACTGTCTCAGGTTAGCTGAAGAGTTGTCGACTTTAAACAAGTTTAACCCCGCAAAATTCTTTAGGTGCGAGTCCCATGTCAGGAGCCGTGTCTTTAAAAGTGTCCAAAGTTTGTCTTAAGATATATATCTCAGACTGAACATCGAAGGTCCTCTAAGATAATCTTAACAAAGATGTCTTATCGTAATCCAAATGCAATTTTCTAGTTGCCGTATAGTGATGCAATTGTTTTAACAAGAATATACTGTACAAAAAAAGTTGGATTTCTGTATCATGTGTATGCTACATAAGGTTTCACACATATTTTAAATCAAGTAAAAGGAAGAAAATAAAGAAGAAGATGTCATTTAAAATAAATTAAATTTTTACCGTTAAATTGTGTACACATTCATATACGATAATAGGGTAAAATATATTAATATTAAGTTATCATGAAATATTAGATGAGACGAATTCAAAGAGCCAAACTGTTTAGATTTTTGAGTTCGAAGGGGAATCTCGTGAAATCTTGGTATAAAAACTCGAGACATAAACTATTTATTAAACAAAGAACGAGGCGGATTTAGAGGGGACCAGGCCCCTCCCCCCTTTTCTGGGAAAAATTTGGTTGATTATATAGGGAATCACTGAATCATGACCAGAGCGAGTGGCCCCCTCTTAGGCAGTCAGTGGGCCCCCACTTATGAAAATTTCTGAATCCACCACTGTAGAATTAAGATAAATGGACCATATTAAATAAAACACTTTGATTACGAGTTATAGTTTCACCCCAAAAAACAACTTATATTATAATGACAAGTCGAAAACTTTTATTTTTTTAATTTGAAAACAAACAACTGTTTTTAAATTTTATAAAGGCTAATAAAAGCCATTGTCCCTATTGTTGAAGGCTGTACCATAGCATATAGCTGTAAATTTCTGTAATTTATCGATTCGGTCAATTGTGGAGATTTGTAAGGAAACGACCGTTTAACTTCAAGAAAAGGCAGGAGGTTTTTTTTTTTTCTTTCATTTTTTAAAAATATTCTGATCCCCAATTTGAAGAATGAACATATTGTGGTCAAGTAGATGCCATATTTTTTTTAAATTCTGAATCCAGAGTTTCCCCATGCCTTATAGTGTTAAATTTTGAAGAAAAAAATAATTTTATTGATGTCATTGATAACGGATCATAACGACGAAAAACTAGCTAAAAACGAAATGTAAAATAAAAAAAAAATGACTCCGACAAAAAAAACTTGAAGTTAAATGGCTTTCATGAATTCGAAGTCTTTGGAAATATTTCAAACATATAAGCCAATCAATAAAAAAAAAGGTCTTTTATTTACAATCTAGTGAAGATATGGGTTGATTTTTTTTCACAGCAACTCCAGCAAAGAAACTTGCCAAAGTAAAAATGGCGGACATGCGTTGGTGTATCTGGAAACCTATGTTGCTTCTTGAAATATTTTAACCCTACTGGATTCATAAGTTATACCAAAATAATAAATTATAATACCCGCATAATTTATTGACATTGTAAAACCAATACCTTACCCTTTTTACGATAGGTTTCTTTCCATTTTAGCTTCACTTTGACTGAGCAAAGAGTTTAGAAACAAACAATTAGAAGTTCGACGTACGCTTTCATGACGACTCAATTTTAAAATGTGCGTTATTTGTTATGGAATTTGAAGATTTGATCTTACCAGTTATTTTACGTCAAAAATATCCTGTTTCATACTGTAACCTGTAAATTTTCTGCAATTGAAATGAACTTGGAAGCACAAATTTTCATGTCCGCCATTTTCTCTTGTTTTTACCAACAACTTCTATAGGTGCTCTCTATCACGTCCGCGTTATTAACATAAAGGAAGCACCTGTAGCTGAAGTTGTCATTCTTTAATTTTGACGTAGAAGTAGCAAGTAACCAAGATGCCAAGCCCAAGTAGAAGACGTTCCCGATCTAGGTCCAGGAGCAGGAGCAAATCTCCAAAGAGAAGTCCAGCAAAGAAGGCAAGAAAGACACCAAAGAAACCAAGAGCAGCCGGTGGAGTAAAGAAGCCATCTACCTTATCCATGATTGTTGCTGCCATCACAGCAATGAAGAACAGAAAAGGGTCCTCAGTCCAAGCCATTAGGAAGTACATCCTGGCTAACAACAAAGGAATCAACACTTCTCACCTTGGATCTGCAATGAAGTTGGCTTTCGCTAAGGGATTGAAATCTGGTGTTTTAGTCAGACCCAAAACCTCCGCTGGTGCTTCTGGTGCAACTGGTAGCTTCCGACGAGTTGGAAAAGCACCTGCTTCTCCCAAGAAAAAGGCAAAGAAAGCAAAGTCACCAAAAAAGAAGAGTTCAAAGAATAAATCTAACAATGCTAAGGCTAAGAAGTCACCACGTAAGAAGGCTGCAGTTAAAAAGTCATCAAAGTCTAAGGCCAAAAAGCCAAAGTCTCCAAAGAAAAAGGCTGCCAAGAAACCAGCAAGAAAGTCTCCAAAGAAGAAGGCCAGAAAGTCACCAAAGAAGAAGGCCGCCAAGAAAGCTGCAAAGAAATAGATTTTATTTCCAGAAACAACACAAACCAAAGGCCCTTTTCAGGGCCACCCAAATATTTCAAAAAGAGTCTCTTTTGTTGTACAGTTATTGTAGAGGGGGGATAGGACCTTTATCGGGACTCCGGGATCGGGTGTTTTTAAGTTCGGGATTTCGGGATTGACCCTTTCGGGATCCGGGAATCCTTTTTTTCTGATTTCGGTACGTCGGGATTTACTTTATTTAAATTCGGGACCTCGGGATTTCGTTTTTTAAGTCCGGGATTTCGGGATCAGGACCCCTCCTATCCCCCCCCCCCCCCCCCTCATTGTAATTATCAAGGTGTGTCCTTTTTCCTTTACTATATATTTGAATTTTTACTTTAAATTTCCTGATTTCCCCGCACTTTTTAAAATAATATTAATCTTTCTTACTGGTTTACCCATAGGTCGTATCATGGATATTTATACCGTTCGGTTGACGCTTTAATTTGTAAGGGCGCAAGTTTCATACCAGGAAAGTCGCCTCCCACAAAAACAACAACTTGATAATAATAATGATTAATTTGTTTCTACATTTAAAAATGCCTGTACCAAGTCAGGAATATGACAGTTCGTGTCCATTCGTTTTTGATGTGTTTTGTCATTTGATTTTGCCATGTGATTATGAACTTTCCGATTGGATTTTCCTCTGAGTTCAGTATTTTTGTGATTTTACTTTTTTTTTTCATTGGCGTACACCACTTTATTCACTCAACAGCTACTCAAATAGTTAGATTCTGGGGAATTCAAATACAATGATTCCAAAAAGGATCTTTATATCGTTTTAGCTCTCATATTTAGAAAACACAAGTCCTGTACAGTATAGTCTGAAGTTTTACCTCTGTATTTCTATAATAATAATTAAAATAAAAACAATGATATTAACAAATTCTGCAAAGAGAGTGAGTGGCACAAACAACTCGTATTAATAATCCTTGGTGTAAAGTAGCAAGGTAAACGTTCCAGATTCAATTCTTAAAATATAAATTTCAAATTTCGAACCAATTTGTAATCAATCAAGTTTGGCAAAAAATAATATATAATATTTTATTTCATTTCAAATACATCTTGTTTGTGAATGCAAACATAAATAAATGAATATGATTTTATTTTCAACATAAAAACTGAGCTACCATATTATGACCTAGTTTCGATGCATTTTGTGTCTTGTGATACACGAACACAATTACATATTTACAAGGATACAAGTGTGGACACAGATGAGTGTGGATAGTATGTTTGAATGTTTGACAGTGTTTTATGATAAATGTAGTTCTACGATTTTCCTATATGTGTTATTAACTGTGTTGCACGATGACAACCAACCGGAGCATTAGGAGTATTGTTTATTTTATATGTAGTTTAGTTTTTATGTTCAAGACAGGCATGGAAGAGACACTAATTGCATTAGTTACCAAATGATTATGATAGAATATGTTCCACATCTTTGATTTTGGATACATTTTATAGCTAGGAGAGCAACACATAATAGGTTCAATTTTTCGTGATTTTTTTAAATTGGGAGATGATATCTGAGAACATGATATAAGGAGCCTGTAATTCAGTGGTTGTCGTTTGTTTATGCGTTACATATTCGTTTTTTCTTTATTTTTTGTACATAAATACGCGTTATTTTTCTCCTTTGAATTGTTTCACATTGTCATTTTGAGACCTTTTATAGCCGACTATGCTGCATTAGCTTTGCTCATTGTTGAAGGGTGTGTGGCGACCTGTAATTGTTAATTTCTATGTCATTTTGGTCTGTTGTGGAGAATTGTCTCATTGGCAATCATATCACATCTTTTTTTATATGTATTTGCTAACTATTTGTATGGTTCTATTTATATATACTGAGTGCCAATGAAAACGCAACACTTGGTTTTTCAAAAATAAAATTTATATTAGAAATCATGATCTTTCAAAATGAATTGTTCTTGAAAATTAACAATTCTAACAATAGACCGATATCAAACAAAAATGTTTCATTGTCATCTTTCGGGCGCAATAGATAAACGAAACATCCAATGTCGACTCATCAAATCACAGTCCTAACAAAAAATGTTACAACCCTGTTGTGCAGCGCAATCTCGACAGCGCCGCGGAATTGATCATCCCGGACGTTTAATGTGATCTCGAGGAATGTTATTCCACTTGTCCCGCAAAGCAAACTCAAGCTGACTTTTTGATATTGGTGGTGGTTTTCATCGTCTAAACCATGTCAAATCTGATGCAAAATTTGCTCTATCGGACCTAAATCTGGCGAAACGCATGACTTTTGGCCAAGGCGGGTGCCAAACGTCTATGTAACCACCACTGACGATTTTTGGTACATAATGAATGATTTTTGGTCTACAGAATTCGATGTTTACGCCAGACGGCCATTAAGATGTCGGCTGTGGTGTTCTTTAACTGTTGAATTTCTGCGCAAATGGTGCTTTACTGAAATTGCTTCAGAGGATCTACCTTGACTACCATTGAACTCTTGTGACCTTTGGACATCCATCAGAGTCGATATCGGATATGTTAAAGACCAAATGTATCGGTTTTCCTGAGCGTTTCTTGCTTTTTGAACCCCGGGATGTGGCTTATCATTAACTGATCCATTTTTGTTGAATTTGTGGATGATTTGGGTTATTGTAGAGGCTACAGTCTTCTCGAAATTGTATGCTGTGAAAGGCTTCATTGGATCATGCCGGAAACTGCATGTCGCTGGTTGTCAGAAAGTCCTGGCATTTACTCAGATGTTTATTGCAGTTTCCTTACAATAAGGGCGGGAAAATTCATGACATTAGCCAAGCTTTAAATGACAAAATCGTGAAAATGGTGCGTATATTGAAAAGCGGTGAACTCGGTTTATGTCCGTTCAAAATAACCCTTACTTCGCATTTGTTCCAAAAATCACCCAACCGTAAAGTTGTCGACAATTGTCTTTAAAGTCATTTTCAACCAACTTTACAAAGTTCTAATATAAAATAAATAAAAATTATCAGACTTTTTTGAAAAACAAAAGTGTTGCGTTTTCATTGGCACTCAGTATATCTTTGTGGTGGCTTGTCAGTATCATTAGTAAAACACTTTAAAATGTTGAATTGATCCTCAGATTAGAAGAAATTTATTGGATTTTAGTAATGACAATGCCTAACATGATGCTTGGGCCTGATGAGCTGGAAAGTAAGCTTCTGTGCTGTTTTCTATCAATTCTTTGATAATATCTCCTTCAAAGCTGGTGAAAGCAAAACAAATTTGGTCAATGGACAAATAATGTTTGGTTCAAACAAAAAATAAAATGCTTTTATCTCCCTGTTACTTACATTGTACATAGAAATGATAATACATGGAGACATCCTTGTACATGAGAGTTGTCTGTAAAATCTTTACTTCACAAAGAATGAATTGCATAACAATGAACCGAGCTCAAAGCAAAGCACTTTAATAATACACTTAGACAGAGAGCTCAATCCAGTGATATACTTTGTACTACAGGTCCTTCGTGAACATCCATCAACCAGAACCATATCTCAATAACATGCCATTCTACATGGTTGGATCAGAAGTCCTGAAAAAGACATGATTTTTTTTTTATCGTATTTAAAGTATATATGCATAGGTTAAAACTTTCACAAATTTGAGGTATAATCATTCAGTGTCTGGCAACTATCAATCGCTTCATGCACAAACTGATATAGGTTGAGCATGAGTGCCCTCTGTTGGAAATAAAAACATACCTCCACCTAATTTTAGTAAACTGATGAAGAAACATTCAAAACTATAAAATGTTATCCAAGACTTGTCAGTGTCTATATATAGCTATTCACCATCGCCACTGAATCAGTGATATATGTACACATAAATACATGTAAGACTAAAATTAAAGTACATATATAAGACTAAAACTGACATTCAGTCTTTACCTTCATTCCCCAAGTCCTGTTCAAATCTTAATTCATGATAAAATAAAATTACAACCAATGAAATCAAAGACGAATTCAGAGGCCCCCGCCCTGTCTGGAAAAATATGGTTGATTATTTAGAGGACCACTGGAGCATGATCAGAGTGGGCCCTCTCTTAGGCAGTCAGTGGGCCCGCACTTATGAAAATTTCTGGATTCGCCACTGGAAATATCCCTCTAATAGACTAGCATTTAAATCCCAGTTTTCTAATATGGTAGCTAGGTGGAACCTAAAACTAAAAAATTTGAAAAAAATATTTTAAATATATTTCAAATGCATGTATATGTGATAATATAAATTCTCCAGATTTCACTGTATTTTCCCTTTTGATGTTTTTCAACTACAGCCAGTTTGGTGTGGGTTGATGTTTGATTGTTGTACATGTTATATATCGACATGAGATTTGTTTATATACATAATACATGTACTTATTTCCCTAAATTCAAATAAAATAGATGAGAGAAATTAAAGGAAACCATATGCAAATATTAAAAAAATAATTTGCATTTGTTCTGTTGATTGATAGTGGTACACATATGAAGAAATGGTGAAATCACTTATATATAGTTCTGATCAAAAGTTTCATGATAGACATGCATGGTAAATAAGTAGTAGGTTGTTTGAAGTTTGCAGCATATTCAACTTTGAAAATCTTTTTCAGGTCTACAATCCATATAAAAATCTGTATATATGTGGTATAATTTCCAATGAGACAGCTTTCCAGAGGTTAAAATAACAAAGTAATTATAGGCAACCATACAGCCTTAATAAGTGAGAAAAAAACAGTCTAGACATGTTAAGTAAGCAACAATTAATGTAATGGCCTGATTTGCAACTTATAAACAACAGGTTTGGAACCCTCCCCCCAAAAAAATCAAAGAGCAGATTGCTCTGACGGATACGATTGCCGTTGTTTCGTTGACACATGTACATAGATATAGGAAGATGTGGTGTGCGTGCCAATGAGACAACTCTCCATACAAATAACAATTTAAAAAGTAAACCATTATAGGTTAAAGTACGGCCTTCAACATGTATACATGTAGCTGGATAATATTATTTTCAAAACTAATTCAACTGCACATGTAAAATAGTTACAAAATAGCCAATCCCGGATAAAAGTGTATGAACAATGCGATTAGGCCTATTGTGTTTTATTTTTGTACTATCAATTCCAAGTTTACTTTCCACAGCAGTCACTGAGACTCAGAGTGAGAGAAGGTATTTCACTTCGTATCTTATCACCTATTTTCCTACGTTAATTCTAGGAGGAACCCCATTCCTAACTCTTTAAATATTTAATTTCCTTTCGGTCAGTGATCATGACTCCTTTCCGTACACATTTATCGGTTTAAATTTCGATCATTTTTAATATAATACACTTAATTGACAGAACGAGCTAATACTCGACGTATTGTTTTAATTCAGAATTCACGGAAGTTACTTCCAGAAGGGAGACAATTGGAAACAATAATATGGAAGACTCCATTTTGCCTGAAGGGGTGTTCTACGATGTGGACTATATTTATTTTCATTTAAATGATGCATATGATTTAAAATTATGCAACAATAATAACCTTCAATAGCAGACATACATAGAAAAGATCCCATGAGTTTAAAATTAATTAATTGAGTGGGGAATCCAGAGCAACCATTCAATCGAAAACCCCTCAAAGTCAAGAAAACTATACGCATGCGCATAATTTCCAAAAAAAACCTGGAGCAAGAACGTATATTAAATGTTTATTAAACGACCTAGATAGTTCTCTATTTCTTTATGGAAGTACAATCTCAAATATCAGTTTCATAAAGGTAAAATATAAGAAAAACTCCACTTCAGTTCTTATATGACAGAAATAGATTTATCGGAATTCAGAGAACTCTTGCATTTTATCAAACTGGGAATTCCCTCTAACGTGTTTCTAAATTTAGGAAAACACTAAATATAAATACTGCGTAATTCTGATTTTCCGTGTTGTTAAAAACACGCATATAAGTCAAGGGAATTATCAAACATGAAGATTATGAAAAGAACATTATAGGAAAGTTGTTAAAGTTCAATCCCTTTGTTTGTTTTTACCTTTAAAGCAAGACAATCATAAGAATCTGAGATGTTCCTTAATGTTTAGAATAAAACGATTGACGTGAGGGCAATGCTCTGAGCCACCAGTATAAGTCTACAGATTGCTTGAAAGCAATCGTATCCCAAAAATTGTTCCAATGAAGATAAAGGCAAGCCTGGAGGGGATTCATTACATTTGGAACAACTTTTCTGAAGGATGGATACGTAATAAAAATTAAAATATGTAATAAGATTGCCAATAAGACACGAACCCACAAATGTTCAAATGACAAAGCAATTATAGGCAACCATACAGCCTTCAAAAATGAGGGAAACTGTCCCAACATGAAAAGTATACATTAATACAATTGAGAAGAGAAATGGCCTGATTCACAATTCCACTAATAAACAGGTCGGGAACATCTTCCCTTCAAATAAACCAGATGCTCCACAGGGCGCAGCTTGATACTACAGCAGAGGCCGAACCCTGAACAGTTGGGGCAAGTATGGACACAACATTAAAGCCTGATACAGCTCTGAATTTGGATTGTGATCAAATAGTCAAAACAGAATAGGTTTCTGACACAGAATGAATGTAGTCTAAGAACTTAAAACATTTAATATTAAATTGGACTTTACCTATTGTGGTCCTTTATCCAAAAATCTTAATACATGGTTTGAGGCACTTGTCGCAGAAAAAAATCCTATAGACTTAGGGGTCGACCATTTGATATTCTGGGGGAGGGGCAGGTGGATTTGTTTTTGATCGGTTATTTATTTTTGTAATCTAAGAGGACAAATTATTCATTTTCTGCACTAGTGAAGCAAGATTTTTCATTAAAGCAAGGGACTGATTATTCATTTTCACAACTGTTTTTATGATATTCGAAAAACATACAATTTTCAAATGATTTTTTTATTATAAACAACATATTTGTGTTTCCTTTAAATTTTTATTTTTATTTTATTTTTTTGCATACTGAATGCTATAAATTTTTATTTTGACATTTTTTTTTGCATGCCGAATGCTATAAATTTTTATTTTGACATTTTTTTTGCATGCTGAATTGATATGCACGCAGTTGCGTGTTGGCATATAGGGAGCTATGCGCCTGAATACAATTTAATTAAATATATTAAATAACTTGGAATCCTCCCCTTTTATAAGTAGAGACAATCCATAACCTCAGAAATATTAATCTTAAATTTATATAAATGAAAAGTAAGCTTCCATAAATAAAATTCAACAATGTTTCTTAAAATTGGTAAAAGCGGTATAGTCATACCCCAACATGTTGACCATAGATAGACAAACAATTCACTTGCATTCGATTCGCATTTGAACTATGTGTTTGTTAATGTAAACCGTTTCAAATGTGAATTAAACTGATTCAAATTAGTTAATGTCAATCCAATTCAAATTAGGTGTGAACTCAGTATGATTGTCAGGTAGTTTCAAACTGAAAGATACTTTTAAGGGAAGGGAAAGAAACGGATAAAACCATGTGTGTTACAAACACTGTTTATTCAAGTCAGAATCCTGGATCTCAATAGTACTTTCATAATGTCAAATAAAAACATGAATATGATAGTTACATACAATGCTACATGTATTTAATATGTATTAAATAACATTTATTTTAGTGATTGGTAATTCGGAAAGATCTGAAATTCAGGCGTAAATTGAGACAAACAATATCACTGAATGCAGTTTCTAGTCAAGTGACCAGCAAACATGGAAATTTACCTTTTGAATGAAAGGAGAACTCTTACATTGAAAATGAATGATGTAAATCTAGATTCTAATAATAGCCGAAGGGAGCTCACATTCACAACAGTTAAAGCATTGCTGAATTAGTGAACAAAGCATTTTTCTCATTAACTTGAAAATCCACCTATTTTTATAATAGAAAAAACCCGAATTTTAAGACATAAATTATAAAATTCCTGATAAAAAGCGGTGCTGAGCATGCATGTAATATGCTTGAAACATATTCAAGAGGGGGAGGACAGGGGTAAGGGAGAAAGGGGTAGGAGAAAGGAGAAAGGGGGTGGGAGAAAGGAGAAAGTAGGTAGGAGAAAGGAGAGGAAGGCTGGGAGAAAGGAGAAAAATAAAATATCTCTACTTTTAAAAAAATTTCTAATATTTCAAGAAAAAATATCTCAAAAGGAGATGTTTTATTCTAATGGGAGAAAGGAGAACGGGGGTAGGAGAAAGGAGAAGAGGGGTGGGAGAAGGGAGAAGGGTACCCCCCTGTCCTCCCCCTCATTCAAAGAATAAAGTTTTATAACTTCCTAATGTCATTTCCAAAATTTATCAAAACCTAGATCTTACTGTGGATTCCTATATTTTTCGTGGATGTCAATTCTCCTGGATTGTTGAAAACTTGCATATTCATCGATATTTGATTTTGTGGTTTTAACAATCCAGACAGACAAATAGCAATAAGGTGTTTAGGAAAACATGACCTAAAACCTCCTTCATATAAGACAAAAATACATGGGAACTCATACTGAATGGTCAAATGTGTTCAATATGAAAATTGCAGTTAAGATGGTAAAATCACAAATCAGCCGTTTCTGTAAATGGACTATGACTTTTGAGCAAATTTAAAAGTAGTCCGAGATTACTCTGACGTCCAACGGCTGTTTTGCCAGACAAGCTGGGGCCGTGGGACGTCAGAGCTCGTCCCATATCAAAAAGTGGATATTTGCCCACCCAAAATAGATGCGCTGCTTCGCCGCTTCTGATGCCGACTGACGGCCATGGAGTTATATAAATCGGGCACCAATCTGTTCATTTTTCATTTATCTCTTCATTTATGTAAGTTTCACCTACCTGCCAACCTTTATTTTTCCATATTTTAACAGTTTTCACGGTGACCCATCGATATCGGCATTTTGCCGTTGGACGTCAGAGTAATCTCGAACTAATTTAAAGGGAAATGACAGGGAAGGGGCCAAATATTGTTCAAGGGGAGCAAATGCCCTTTCATTTGGTATGCAGGTTTCAAAAATAGAGGGAGAATAAGAGGAAAAGTTGAGTCATCTTATTAGACTTCAGTTAAATAATGTAGACTAATTTAAAAAAAAAAAAAAAAAAAACAACAGAACTATGTCTAATTCACTTTGACTACTGATATGCAAACCTAAAAACAGAAAAATATATCATAAAATAGTGATTGAAAGATTCATAACACTTTGAAAGGATAATTCAGACACGTGTTACACGGGGAGCATGTTTGTTTACAAATAATAATGTCACGTGATCGCGCAGACCTCACATGTTGCATCGCCCTTACAATCGACTGATACATAACCCATTATCATGCAAACATGCAACGTGAATGTGATTGGTTATCAAATAATACAGAAATAATGCATGCACAGTTTATGAAGAAATTAGTTCATCAAATAGATCGATTTTCACTTTTGACACGAATAGGTCGGGTTGACATTTCTGTCATCGGGGATAATATTCTTCTTCTTCTTCTTTAGGTTTTCAGTAGTCCTTCAATGATCTGAAGATTATTTACTGTTTGCGCGCGCAGCGTGGCCTATATATATATATTTACAAAAACAAAGACAAAAATATATGGAAATAAATTTGAGGTGCGTAATTTAACTTTTTTTTAAAAAAGGTGATTAAAACTATGTACATAGGCTAATAATGAGTTAGATGAATTTGTGGAGAACAGCTGGTGTGAGCTGTTCTCTAAAAGTGTCGACTGTGGCGACAGCGACTGTTTGCATTGGCAATAAGTTCCACTGAGTTATGGTATATGGAAAAAATGAATATTTATATGTATCTTTTTTGGTTGAAATGTGTCTAAAAGTATAATTATGGTTTTTGCGGGTTCTACTGTCTGATGGTATGAGAATAGCAGATGGTATAGCTACGATTTGATGTACTATTTTGTAGAACATTATTAATCTTGTGCGTGTTCTTCTTTCCTGTAGAGTTGGCCAGTTTAGGGTGTTTATCATATCTGTCGGGCTACTGATGTTATGGTATCTGTTACAGACATATCTGGCAGCTCGCCTTTGGACCATCTCGATTTTGGAGGTTTGTTCAACTGTGTGAGGGTCCCACACTGAACATGAATATTCCAGTTTTGGACGGACTAGTGCCAGATATGCCTGAGTTTTGATGTTCTGACATGATGTTTTTAAGTTTCTTTTTAAGAAGCCCAGAGATTTGTTGCCATTAGCTATGATGTTGTCTGTATGTTTTGACCATTTTAGGTTCGATTGAAGTGTAATGCCCAGATATTTAGCTGAAGAGACAAGTTCCAGTTTGTGATCGTGGAGGATATAGTCATGTTTGAATGGGTTTTTCTTCTTATTGAGATAAATGGGATAAAACTGACCGTCAAAAAGGTCTAGAGAAGCACATCAGTAGAACCTTAACATTAATAAGTAATACTTACCAAAATTTCTCTAATTAATAAACTATATAACTGAAATTTCACAAAGATAACGGTAAATAATTATGATGGTGGCGGTGATGCTGGTTAAATTGGCGCGAAATAATATTCTTACTCCTATTGCTTTACGTAAAAAAAATGTATAGAATTGAATTTGACTAAAGTTGAACATAAAAAACGTGAATATGCAAAAGCCTGGTAATATATTAATGATAAAAGTGTGTATAAATTTCTGTAAACGAATTTACCCGTATACTTCACTAAGAATTACATTTGAGCGCAAGGAGATCTTTATTGTGAATCGGTTTATTAACTCAGGGTCGAAGTTCAACATGTTTATATTAACGGAATTTTTTTGCGTTGCTTTTTAATAAATCATTGAGGCCATCTATTTTTATTACGGGTTTCCACATCTTTAAATCGGAATTATAGAAAAAATGGAATGTTGTTAGCAGAATCAAAACAGAAATGATGAACACTGCAACATTTTCAGCAAAACATAAATAGGATGGAGGATCTGTGTATTCACATTATTTGTAAAACTCTCCTTATTCATGTGAAGCGTGTGCTTTACATCGAGGCTTGTGCTTTACATCGAGGCTTGTGCTTTACATCGAGGCTTTCTATGCTTATCATCGACGCCACAGTACTTCAACCAATCAGACAACGTTTATTTGGGGCATTCGACCTGTTTTAACTCAGATTTTGGAATTTTTTAATCGAAATTATAGAAAAATGGAATGTTGTTAGTACATATAAAATAGAAAAAGATGAATACTATTAGTTAAAGCAAGTTTGGATGGGGTTCTGTGTATTTACATTGTTTGTACAACTCTCCTTACTGATGCCATATTTTGGAATTTCCGTGACCTAAATGGTTCGCGAAAATTAATATTTTTATATATAGTATAGTAAAAACGTAATAACGGAGATGTAACCATCGAATGATGATTTTATCAATGTTTGTGTGTTATGCCGAAAACTAGAGCTCTGACCGAAAACAATAGATTGGGTGATATATTTTTCCTTCTGTTTTCTCTTGTATATTTACAATAAAATTGAGAATGGAAACGAGGCAGTTTGTGTACAGGTGCTGGTAAAAATATCATCATGATCTTTTGTTCGTGTTGGTTACCCACTTCAGAGAAGCTTGCTGAGTTTGGTCTTGAATTCCTCACTGCTCTCAATGTAAAATATTTCGTCTGGTAGGTTATAATATTCCCCATTTGCACACTTTTTTTTCTTTCTCGTTGTATATAATGTATACACAATCTGAGAATTTTTGCACAATCAGTAGTTAAAAAATGTTCCGTGACTCATATTTAGTTTTTGAGTCAGCTTACAAAATTTAAATCAATTTATACAAACAATTGATAAGAGAAACGGGGAATGTGCCAAGGAGACAACAACCCGACAAAAAAACAAACAAAGGCCAACCAAAGGCGGGTTTCAGTTGGCTTCTTAACAATTATAATGTATACAAGTTCAGCGAAATAAACGCCACACTTAACTCAGAAAAAAAATGAACCAGAATTTAAAAATAAAATTAGCAAAGGCTACAGGTTCCCGACATGGGACAAACACATGCATGCACTAGGGTTAAACATGTTTAGTGATATCTCAACTCACCCCTATACCTATAACCACTGTGGAATGAACACACACACATCAAAACCATGAAAACGAAAATTAAAACTCAGTTTAAAAAATGGCAATGATGAACATGGATTATTAAATTACTACTAGAAGTTAAACTGAAACTTCACGTATAATTTAAGAACATATTGTCACATTTACCCCTTACCTCATTGGCCTAACCCATGCATTGATCAGATCTGCTTTTAAGTGGTTGAACATTCAAGAGTCAAATGTTTAAAGCTGATAACAAACCTAATATCAAACCGAATAGTGAAGCCACGACAGTTTAGGGAGCAACCATTTGTTTCTATGGAAAGGAGGGATAAAACATTTACGACGAAACACTGCTTAAACGGAAAAAAAAGGGGTAATTCACAGAACTTTGTGTTTGGCAAATGACGACCGCTTGGTCAATGTACAAGATATTGTGTCATATTTGTCCAATGCAAGGTCGAAATCATGCACCTGGGGCAATATGCGTAATTGTTTCTCCATAGGCGGTAATGGTAACGTTTTCTTCTGTAGCTCAGCCCATATCGTAAACTTGTATATATATGATGGCTTGTTTCGAAGCTGAGACATTTTCACATATGTGGTTAAATTTTCGGGGTACGAAGTGCGATTCATTTTTCCGAAAATTAGCATACCCCGAAAATCCTTTCGTGATGCGGCTCTTCATGGTAAAAAGTCACTTTTTTCACAAAATAATTTCTTAGAAAATTTAATACTTTGAATACATATAATAACTTCATAGTTTTTACACATTTATTCTAAGGATCTATACTTTCCAGATCAACACAAAAAGTTTCTCATACTCATCAGCCTCTATGTTTCAGTATACATTCAGGTGTTGTATATAGAGGTGAATATATCCAACTCATTAACACTTTTCATTATACATAATAATCATTTAATTAGCATTTAAAACCTGTTTTGATTTAGAATATAATCAGCATTTAAAATCTGTTTGATTTATATAATAATAAATCAGGTGAAAACTAAACTTCAGCATAATAGGAACATTTGTTATACTCATCAACATATAAGATAAGTTCCTAATATCAGTGGACCAAATATAATACAGATGGAAAAAGTATTCCATGACACAATTTCCGCAGAACAAATATTATTATAATATTGTTTCCCTCAGGAACAAATATTATTAGGAACAAATATACGTTGACAAAGCTCAGTCACTTGTTAAAAATTCAAACATGTCCAATATCACTACACAGATTTTTTGTTTACAAACACTTTTTGTGTTCCATCAGAGACACATTAGGGATATTTTCCCATCTATTGCATTGATGTACGAGATCAGAGATAGTACTATGATGACACAAAGGCAGCGTGTTGCTTCACTATAGCTTGGGCACAACATGAACAGTTAAAATAGTCACAACTGCATGCATACGATCAGTCCGAAGTTGTTACTCTGATTAGGCATGCAGTTTTTATTTAAAAATCTTCGTTTTTAAAACTATAATATTACTGAGTTCAGCTTCACTTAGCTTACTTTAGGTTTAGTTTTAATCCCGTGTACATCCTAAAACGTAATGGTTATAATTGTATTGTAAGACGGAAGAATTTAATTTTAATCCTTTTTATCTTAGTTTGACAATTTATTTTGTCTGACAAGATGTTTTTTCTCGATGAGAAACGTTAGAGTAGTGATATACTAAAGTTGTAAGAAATGTGCTGTAATGTGGACAAATTGCAACGGAATCTGCGAAAAGTTCATGTGAACAAATTAACAAGTATTGTGGTTGTACTTTTCATTCTGTTAAACATTGTTATTTTGAAGGAATTAGACAATATAAAGTGGAAAGATATGGATTATAATAACAGATCAAATATAAATGGTATAAACGAAAGGAGTGATAGTTACAACAATACCAACAGAGTTGACCGATTAAGGCAGTATTTGAGAAACAACGATGCTAACTTAATTTTTGAGAATGGAGCGATCAGTGCTGATGAACAAGAAGTAAATACAGTCCCGTTAGTGTGCTATGTTAAATTTGTAATTTTCACATCGTTCGAACCAACGACTAAACGTGAGATTGTTCATAATAACACAAAAAGAAATTGGCCTTCTCTCGACTGCCAAATAAGGGCAGTGTTATTTACAAATAATTCGGTGCTGGCAAAAGAATTTAGATCAGGAGGATGGGATATTTTACCTATAAAATATGTGTCTAAATCAGACACTCCTATACTTAAACATATGTATATCACTATAGCTAGGCACTACAGAGCGTCTATTATTGGTTATGTGAATGCAGATATATTATTTACATCATCTTTAATGCAAACTTTGGAATTTATAAATAAATATGATAAGATTATTGGAACGCATTTTATGCTAACTGGAAAGAGGATAAATGTTGAAAATTTGACAACCGACGAGGCAAGTTCCGTTAGCTCATTGATACGGGCCTCTAAAGATCGGGGGACTCTGTTCAGAACTGATGCGGAGGATTATTTTTTCACGAATCGGTTTTTCCCGTGGAATTCGTTGCCAGAACTTGTGATTGGTCGACCCGCATACGACAATTTTCTCTTGTTATTTGCGAAAATGTCAAATTTTACTACAGTTGATTTAACACAAACTGTAGACGCTATTCATCAGACGGTTGATACAGGATATTTACAAGAAAAATGGAACTCGACAAAAAGTGAAAGTGTTTATAATCGATTTATCATATCGCAGAAATATCGAAATGTAAACTATCATGCAGGTCAAATCAATTGCTTGGTGTTCGAAACAAGAAGAGAATCTAATGAAATTAGTATCCATAAACGAACCAAGTTTGAGAGATATTGTAAGTTCTATACGGCGGAAATTTCTGAGGCAAAGCCACTTCACTATATATCAATGAAAAGAAATGCAACTCGAAGACAATCGAAAACTTTGAATTCAGCAGAAAAAAGACTTAAACATAAACTTTTATTTTTATAAGACAAAATAGCTTTAAAACCTAATTGTTATTAATTACACATTACTTAATTTATTTATTTATCTTACTTTTTTTTACTATGGTCGAGTCATAACTCATTTTGGGTACCATTTGCCAAGCAGACAACGTTTGATTGTTGCTACATTTTGATTTTTAGGTTTCCGGTGGTAACAATCACCGTCCAGCAATGAATGTTTCAGTATCGTTACTGTTGGAGAAACCACTGTATGTAACATTCACCGAAAAGATAATGCTTCGGTATCATGCTGCTGCAAGTTATCGGTCTCCGAAGGTTCAATTTACACAGCAGCCAATGTTTCGGTATTGGTGCAATATCGGTTCCCAAAGGTAAAACTCACTAGTAGCCAATATTTCAGTTTTGGTGCTCAGTGACTTTGGATAATCAGTCCGAGTCAGGAGCCTAGAGGTACCATTTACCCCTCGGCCTATTTTTCAGTTTTGTTGATGTTAGATAATCATACACCACTCACCTAACATCATGACCGGTAACATCATGGCCAATGTTTCAGTAGCGCTGTTGTCGAATAATTAGCCTCCGGAAATACCATTCAACAAGCAGCTAATTTTTCAGTATTTGCATAATACAAATAATACATCTGTAAACTCATTTATCAACAATTAAGTATTTTCCCTTATATAAAGACTGCATTTCCCTCAGATAAAACGTCTTAAATTATTTTAAAAAACCCTCACCAATGTATATAAACAACAAATCTCTCAAAGTCCTTTGTTAATGCATGGGAAGATTATATAGTAACCATGTATATTTTGCATATGTATTTTGTATCAGCGAATTGGTCACACGTAATTATGTTCAACATCGAAATAGAAGCTATTGATTATCATTTTCATTATCAGTAAGTGGAGGGAATTAATCAAAATGTAGTATATGTTGTACTTAGTGACATTTTGATATTATATTTGCATGTATGAAAACATCCAAGTGTTATTTATGACAGCTATTTGTCTCAGTTGACCAGTATTTAACATATGTTAATTGTCGAGAAATGTAAACCAGCTCAGTCAGAGCACAAGGTTATTATATTCGTAAATTACAACGAAAATACATAATACTGCTAAAATACATAATACTGCTAGTATAATTACTTGTGCCCCTTTCAATGGAAATAATGATAATCTTATTGTTCTAAGTACCCAAATTCTTTTTTTTTCAATTTTTCTTTTTTCTATTTTTTTTTATTATTATTTTTATATGTTACATATATTTTATAAGGCTAGCTATCATAAAAGGATCTCTTATTTCCCCTTATTTTATTGATTTTGAATTTACTAGAGTGTCATGGATCAAATTTGTTCGTTCAGTGTATGTTCTCTTGTGTTAATATGTCTTTTGGTTGAGGTAAGCCATTTTAATTGATCATTTATATTGTGTCTTTCTATGTTGTGATGTTACACTATTGTTTCAGATAAGGGTGAAGGTTGGTACCTATTAAAACGTTTAAACCCGCCGCATTTGTTTGCACTCGTCTTAAGTCATGAGCCTGATGTTCAGTAGTTTTCGTTTGTTGATGTTGTTGATAAGTGTTTCTCGTTTCTCGATTTTTATAAAGATAAGACCGTTATTTTTCCCGTTTGAATGGTTTTACATTATAGTAAATGATGGGGTCCTTTATGGCTTGCTGTTCGGTGTGAACCAAGGCTCCGTGTTGAAGACCGTACTTTGACTTATAATGATTTACTTGACAATTTGTGTCTTTCGTGGAAAGTTGTCTCATTGGCACTTATTTACAACATCTTCTTATATTTGCGACGAATCGAATTACTAGTCTTTAACTGCATAAGTACGATGACAAAATTTGAATACACGTATTCTTTCTTCAAGCTGGCTGTTGATTTTGCATGTAAATGTGCATAATAATAAAATTAATAAAATATGACAGACAGAGCTACAATCTTCAATTGTAAAACGTTACACTATTTTCAAATAACAGCAGTTTTGGTAGGTCCTTCTATAATCAACTTCGTTCTTAATATGGCATGAATGTCAGCTCATGGCGCACATTTAAACCGATGCATTACATTTGCGCGCATTACCCCATTACATTTACCGTTAAAATAAAATACACGGTCAGGTAGATTATATTTACAATCTAATGTTGATTAGATTGTTTATATTTATTTACTTCGATTTATTTAAAGCACCCCTTCTGTTTATCTAAATGCCATGCTCACCAACGAGAATGGATGGCTGTTTAGAGCAGGATTAGTTCGTGCATAAGTGCTGGAAATATCTACAGATGAAATTGATAAGAGTAAAATTACCGATCATACCTGTAGGTACGTGATGAATATTTGAAGCCAACTAGTTTATGAATATAAATTCATCCTTATACTCCGAGTTTATATCTATTATCCGAGTTAAGTATTATGGGATTTACTTCATCCAGTACTCATTTTTCTCTCTCATTTCTACGTACAACTGGTTGTGTTTCAAGCCCCCTTAGTTTGATATATGTGTTGGTTTTGAAATTTTAAAATTATGTCGCAACAGACAAAAATACACGAATAATCTCTTAATATATATTATTTTTGAATATGATATGTTAAAAATTTATAACTCTCGACATATTTATTATAAATAATCTTTATATTTACCTCTATTACCTTTCAAATGAATGCGTGCAAACGTTAAAAAATCCCCAAATGTGCGAAAATGTAGTATGCATTGAAAGTATATTTATTTATAAAATCGAGATAAATTCTTTCAGTTGTATTAGAACTGTTCCGATTTATCGCACTTTCAACGATAAACTATTTCAATTTGCTATTTTTTAACCTTTGAAATACCCAGAATTGAAATGCTTTGAATTGCTTTTCATCAAATAAGGGTATTGGATATTCTTCCAATTTGGAACCTTAACTTTTAAAATTACATAGCGAGTATTGTGTGCAATTTTGACTCATCACTTCGACCAATGAATAGTTATGTAATTATTAATAATTCTTGGTTTTGACACAGTCTACAGCAATGTCTATGGTGGTCCAATGTATAATTAGGCTAAGTGATTTGTACATTATATATAAGAATAACTAATTGATGAATAATATGTCATTTTTTCAAGTAAAAGAGAACATAAAATTAATTTATGTATCATAATAATATTTCTTTATGCAATAACAGTGTCAGTCGTCACAGAGGTGTGAAGTTATGGTGTAATAGATTATATTATTTCTGAGTCTTTGGTCGTTATTGAAATCAAAGGTGGTGCGAGGAACCCTTATTTCTTGTGAGGCAATGCAATTCAAGGACCCTAATGGGACTTTGGGTGGCATGATTCACGGGTCAACATTTTTTTTTATAATTTACAGATGGAGGAAAAATATGATTTTTTTTTATGTTTGCTTAACGTTCCGTGGCAAATAGTTCATGTATTATTTAGTATAACAATAACTCAACAAAATAACTCGAACAGAAGGTGCGTTCTGACACTCTTCAATCATCCTTCGCAAGGGTTTTTTAATGTTTAGATAGCATAATACACTTCCGACACAACATATCGGGTTCAAAATCTAATTCTGACACGTAATATCTGCGAGTGCATAAGTACATTCCACTTAACCAAGTAGACACCTCTCATATGCATGGTTTACTGACGGAAGGAAGAATTCGATGTCACCATATTTCTTAGTCCGAGATTTAGGTTATAGCAATATGTAGTCCGAGATTACTCTGACGTCCAACGGATGTTTTGCCGTGCCCCAGCTTGTCTGGCACATCAGAGTAATCTCGGACTACATATTGCTATAACCTACTCCCCCCTTGGCGTCCTGTTTACAGACAGATAAATTATCTTGTCATGAAACTGGAGTTTCAGACATTCCCCGTTTCCATTCTCAATCTTATTTAACACCAAGCATTAAATTTCATCTATTTACGGTATACGGCTAGAATCATCATTTTCATCTTAAGATTATGTATATCATATTTGTTTTCTTTTTATCTTTTTTGCCTGTTTGATTGGTCATACACTAGCACAGAAAATAGTCTCCTTAAAGCAAAATTTAATGAAGTTTAAATGACGACGGTCAATCGGTTGACAGTTGGAGTAATTGCCAACATTCGTTGGATAATGGTAGTTTGGATATTTCATTGACCAAGAAAATACGCAAAAAGGCCGAATTCTGATGCATGATTTTCGTCTTCTCGTTTTTGTGCTATACAATATAAATGGCTTAAACATGAAATTAACCCCTCTCTCTCGCTCGCTCTCTACCGCCATCATTTTGTTACTTCGTAACGTTGAATATATGAATATACAATGTATATTTTGTAGGAAGAATACAATACATAATTTCGTGCGTCGGCTGCTTTAGTGTATTTTGACCAATAGACATTAAAGTGAATAAGAGCATGTCAATGTACAACTAACAATAATCTGTCATAAAACCCGTCCCCTCAATTAATCATGTCACTTACCTGACATAGGAAGATAGTAACTGCAGCTGCGGGTCACCGAGAGTCAGTCTATCCTATTAATTTTTGACAGCGCTTCTTTAAATGGTTTTTCGCTGACTTTATTTTCTTTATGGTGTATATTCATTCTTACAACAAGACGCCATCCATGATGCTTCTGCTATTCATAACACTATCGATTTTTGGAGTTACACAGACTCATGGCCAGTGTGAATTTTCTCCATTAAAAACTGATATATCAGGTACGCTAATTTTCTTTTAAGAAATAATTAAGTTTTAAATAAGTTAATGACTGCATCCATCATTTTCATAAATATCTTTCCAATCTGTATATATATGTGTGTTAACTGTAACTCTGGTTTGAACCGGCAGGGCGGCAAACTGCACCTTAAAGATGCCATGTAAAGAAATTATTAAATTTTGCAATCATTTTATTGGTGATAATCACTTAAAAAGTTTAATTTTTGTAAATCATTTCTTGATATTTTTAAGATGTTTCAAACCAGTAGAGAAAAGTTGACCTTGATGATGAATTTGACGATTATTATTAGGCACTAGCTTTTTGGTCATCATATTTACGGCTCTTCAACTATTATATTTTTGTGTTTGAGCGTTTCTGATGAAGTAAATCCAGCAAGCGTTTAGAAAGCATGAAATTTAGAAAATGTTGTTTTCGTTTTGAATAATTAATTTAATGATTTAATAAAATAATAAATGCAACAACAAAGGGTGTTTTCTAAAGTATGCAGGATGTTTTCCAAATTAGTGTTTTTCGATCCTAGTTCCGTTTAATGCCAAGTGCCTTTTGTACATACTTATGCTTTCTGCGTCTGTATAATAAATCAAAAAAGACTTTCGTAGGACATTTAAAACATTTCAGCTTTCAAGGAGATAGGGAGAAACATTTTTCGTCAGTTTCCTAAATACATTTTTACCTACGTCGAATTTTAACTCGTATGACTGCCAAAAGCAAACTACAACTTCAGTATAATTTATCTCTTTATTAATCTGGACAAACAAATATGTGTTATTTTGCCTTCAAAACGTGATAATATATGTAGACATTTATGGCAAAAAAAAATTGAAACGTTTCAAATGAAGGTATGCAATGCTATATTTGTTTTTCTCGTGTATCTCATAATTGATAAAAACAAAAGTAGATATGTTTATTAATTGTGTACGCGTAATTGAACATTCGTGTCGTACATGACAGAAGCATAATTCTTAAAACAGTTATTTAATTATTTTTCCTGTATCTTTGGGTCATATAGTGGTTTTAGATCATCTCTGAGTGACAAAAGCCCTCGAAGATATTAGTGTATGAATTGCATAAGAGAACATGGGTGTTAGACACAACTAATGGACAATACATGTCCGGGTAATATTATTAATTCAAATGTTCAAATTAACATAAATAAATGTGCTTTTGTAAATATTGACAACAAATCTACACAAAGATAAAAACAAAAGACGTCTAGAGGATCAACAGTAATATATGACAAATTGTATGCATGTTAAATTTGCTAGACTAAATAAAACATGATGAACCAATGATTCGTGGCAATATAAAGCAATTATCTAGCATAAAAGAAGTCCAGAAATATTATGGACATCCTTTTAAAAAATATTTATAGACTATGGTGTCCCTGAGTCCTAGTAAAACTTCAAATGGATATCCTTCTATAAAGTGGATACCTCGGTGGCTACTACCCAAAACGATTTCATAGCAAACAGTGATCGTTTCTAGAACGCTTTGCCGTTCTGTGTAAAATTATGTCATCACTCCTTATACAGATATTTCTGTTCATAAAGCACAGAGTCGTTCTTCCTAGAAAAGTACCACATATATATATATATATATATACGATACTTATAAACGCTAAAAAGATAATTTCCCCAGTTTCAAAACTTGAAAAAAACTTTTTAGCTACTATATAGTTTGCAAATTCAGTACAGAAATGGGGTAACGCTAAGATAAAGAGATACATTATAGATATTGATAGAGAAAATAGAATATCATACGGTAAACATTGTAATATAAATGCGGTTGAAGATGAAACCCACTTTTTTCTTAAAATGTAAAAATAATAAATCTTTACGTAATCAACTTGAAAAAGATATAAATAATATATGTCCAGAGTACTTCTAATTGTCTGAAGCAGATAGATTACAATCAATTCTATCTTCATTTGATATTATGCAGCTTGTAAGTTACTGTTCCGTTCATTAAAAAGTCATTTGCACTGAGGGGAGTGGACACAACGCCTGCATAAATATTACTGTTTTACCACTTTATATATAATGTTTAATATGTTAATTTTTCCATTGTGTATATTGTATTGTATTGTTTGTATATGCCTTCAACATTGTTCAACCCAACCCTAGGGGTATACATGTGCATTTCATAAATAAAGATTAATTTAATAGAATAAATATTTAAAAGAGTGGAACACCAATGTTATAAAATTTAAGATCAGACAGTATTTTCAACAGTTCACGGGATTGTTGGGAACGGTCTAAAATCAGTATACCCCTAACCAATAAATTTAAGAGGAAATACAAGTCATATATCTGTAATATGTGGACAAAACAATTCAATGAATGTGTTAACGTGACATTAGTAAATACACTTCGTGTCATTGGTTAATTGAAGAAGAAGAAAAAAACGAATAAAAACATACATCTTCTTTACATCTATTTACAAAATTTCTCGAGGGTAAATGCGTCCACATTTCTGTAGTCATTCATACACTTTACACTTTCGAATTCATGCCTCAAGTTTATAGAAAACAACTTCTGTTTCCAACAATGCTACAGAAATCTAACATTGCAAGGTACACAAACAATCTAAAGTCGGCAAGGTACACAAACAATCTAAAGTCTACAAGGTACACAAACAATCTAAAGTCTGCAAGGTACACAAACAATACAATAAAAAAATAAATTGTTGCAATAATTGACATTTATAGTTACTTTGTTAATGATTGCCATTTGTTTTTGTCTGTTTTAATATGTTTTATTATCATTCTGATTTAACAGTCCTAACAGCTAACAAATGACTTTATAAAAATAGGTGATAAGGCTACATAAAGGATCTCACTGACCAGTGCATATTAATCCTTTGTTAATTTATTCGTATTCCTTGATTTTTTTCTTTTATATGTATCTTTTCTCTTGATTTCTGTCTTGGTGAATACATTTCTTAACCAAACACATTGGTTCATTTTCTCTTCCACTGGCAAATTCATTCATATGACATCTAATAACTTTTTTTTCTGAAAATATTGTTTTTTAGATAACTTACTATGTTAAGCCACGGTCACAACAGATCGTACGTTTTTTTGTCGTGGAAGATCAATAAATAGTGAGGACATATTGTTTCGAAACATCTAAAACATAGTGATTTTTAATTTTGATATATTTTTAACGGGGATTAAAGCCAAGTGTCCCAAATATTATAAATTGATTTATTTTGGAGAAGCAGTGAGGCATGTTTGAAAGTCACGCTTGGATGTTCTGTTATGCTTCTTTGGTTTTTATTATTAAGAATATTCTAAAGCTTATGCTCATGCAAACATGACCCGACGAAACACCTGTTGTGTGCGAGGAAATCAGAATCATACGATTTACTGTTTTCTTCTATTTTTTCTTGTTGTTTGTACTTTTTTGGTTTTAAGGTAGACCATGTTGCTAAATTCTAGCACAACACTTTTAATTTATTGGAACTCTTTTTTATTTTAGCTTTTGGAACACGAAGATCTTATTGTGAACATCTTGTGAAAGATGGAATGAGTGTAGCTAAATTAAGAGTTTTACCTGATACCACTTTTAAAACATTGGATTGCCATACATGTACATGTAATCAATATGGGATGCGTTGCTGTCCGTAAGTAAACTGTGCACAATGAAGAAATGGATAAAACCAAATAGAACTTAAGGTCAAGTAACAGTAATTGGGCTATGTCTGACATTTTGCATACAACTTTGGCTCTTTGAATTACAAAATTTGACTGAAATCTGTGACATAACCTATTTACTGTAACTTGGCCTTAAATTTTATTTCATGATATATCAAAATAATTTAATTTTGGATTTAACGCGTCTTCTGATTGGCTGACAGTCTTTTGTCTATCAGCACAAAGACATAACTTTGTCATGTGACCGTGACGTCAGTCATCATCGTGTCAGTTTCATGATACGGTTGTCCTACTGATATACTCCGACTACCAATGCTTCACGGGTTATCTCAGTGTGCATCTCATTTTTTTATGTTATTTCTTCAGAGACAGAAAAAAATATTACAGTTGTTCCTTAAAGAATTTACCCTTCTACATTTTGGCTGAACTCAAACACACAAATTCATTGCATATAAAAAAAAATCCCAAATTTACCTTCATTTTTCAGTTACCTATCTGAAATCCTCGAGAAAAACAAACGTCGGGATATTTCTCTTCAAAAAGAGGAATAAGAAGAAACTAACACAATCCATGCTGTCACCAAATTGAAACTTTCCAAATACTGACATAAAAAAACCCATTAAGATATGAAATGAGATCTGTTGTTCTCTAAAGCAATAAATAGGAATTGAAAACTTTATTTCAGACCATCCTATATTTTACCAAACTGCCATAACAAATAAATGTAGTCGTATGAAACGGTTTTGGTTTATTTTGATAAACCTCAGTGTTGGCATATTTTGTCCTCTGTTACTGAGTCTGCAGATGAATTATTATAATTATTGACGATTAAGTTAATCTTTTAAACTTTGAACTTTGATCTTTAAAAAAAATGACAAGCATTGAAAATTAAATTATGCATCATGTTATAAAAGTACATGCGTTGAATGTTGTTTGAGTTTCATTAAAAAATATGATTGAGACCACATCGAGGTGTCTATGATATTGTTACCCAAAATAGATTTACACAAGTTTTACACAAATGAATGACCTATCTCTCTATTTATATTTTAGAAGCAACAGGGATCCACGGTCACTACAAATACCCAGACATTGCAGAATTGTAATGGATGGCTGCACACCCACACCAGTTAGAAAGTCAGATAACAAAACAGACTGTTATACTGCAAAACCCGTCCAAGTTGTCCGTCAAAACAGACAAAGAATAAACAACGTATTAACCACTTTGGACCGAGTTCAGAGAATGCAGCGACAACAAGTGGCCCGTGGTGGTGAGGCCCCAGAAGGTCCTACTCCGGACCAGGTTATAATGATGATGGCAATGTCAGGTGCACTAGATAACCCATACAACCCTTTGGGAACATCTGGTGGAATGTATGGACCTTCTTTCGAGAATTCAATGATGCCATTTTTAATGCTAGGAATGATGGGATCCTAGTGGGTTTCCGAAAATATTATTGAAATCACCGATTTTGTTCAATTTCAAGCTTTAGAACTGCCTTTTTTAACACCGCGGTTGCATGAAATAATCATCAGTGCGCGGTTAATTTCTTGTTTAGTGAAAAATATTACCAGTGATTTTTATTTTGATTTATTCTAGGTTTTAAAAATGTTGATATTTAGGTATTATCTGTTTTCAGATCAATTTGAGTTACTAAGTCAATGAATATTTTTTTTCATAATTGACATCATTAAATTTACAAGTATCCGGTTAACTTATGGTAGAGAGTATTTTACTCTTTGTTAACCGTCGATGTTGAAAAGATTATTACAAAGTTGTTCGGAATCCGCAAGAATAACACGTAATAACATAGATGGAAAACTAGCCCGTAAATAATATGCAAAATCCGGTTACGTTTAGATTATGATACCATATATATTGTGCAGTATTTTTTCCAATTGTTTTTTAATAAATATTTCAATTTTGTGATAACTTGTGATTAAGATTATAACACAATATCGACTGCTGTACCCCACATTTTTGACACTTTTACCTATTATGTCTGCTTGTTTTGTTCACACATCTTTGTCAATATAATGGAATTTGATGCGACTGTCTTACAAGTGAGAGGTTTAGCTAGCTATAAAATCAGGTCTTATTCACCATTTTCTACATAAAAAAAAAATGCCTGTACCAAGTCCGGAATATGACAGTTGTTATACATTCGTTTCATGTGTTTAGTCTTTTGATTTTTTCCTCGGATTTCAGTATTTTCAATTTTTTGTTTATTGGGTTTATTTTCTAGTCACACTACAGATCTGATTTTGATAGATATTTAAAAAAAAAAACCATGCCTATCTCTCATTGTGAGATTTATAGATTATCGTTGATCATCTCAACAAGATTGATTTTCTCGCTTGAGCCGGTACGGCGAAAGCAAGAAAAGCAATCTAGTTGAGATGACCAATGATAATCTGTTTATCACTATTTTACCGATGACGATGTTGTCAATTTCACGTCAATTTCCTTAGTTTAAAGCGATAATTGTCCATCCCATGCGAGCAGCATGAGATGAAAAATTATCACGAAAAATGCACAAAATAGCGATAATAAATGTTACCTCACCAGGTTTAGCCCTCTATTTTTACGGACAAATGTCAAATTATTTAGAAATCGAAAATTGCATATAAGATAAAACAAAATACAAATTACAACATATCTTATAATAATTAGTTAATCAAAAGTCATTAGTCAATAAAGATTTTCAAGATGTTTTTCAAATGGATGCTGATGTGTAAAGTTAGTATAAGTCTTAACTTACATTTGATCTCTTATGAGAATTATCTCATTGACAATCATAATACTATTGGAGCTGCAAAATTTAAAATTTTCTCGAACCTCGAACTGATGTACATTTTGTCATGGGGTCTTTTTTTGTAGCTTATTATACGGTATAGCTTATTCCATTGCTGAAGACAGTACGGTGAAATATACTAGAAGTTGTTTTTTACATCCAAGTCTTTTGAACTAACATTTGGTGCTTCGCATGTATATAAAAATCTGCCATAAAGTTACCGATTGTACAGCGTGTTCGCCTCGAGTGCGGCAGCTCGTGGTTGTGTTTAGAATTGATATTTGCTGGTTCGTTGCTGAGAACGCGGTATTAAGGAGTAAGTTCAAAGACCAGTCAGTTCGGAGTCAGATTGATGCAGTGTCCAGGTATGGTCTTCCTGCTGACTGTTACCTTGTGCACTATCACGTTAAAAGTCTGGCCCAGCATGTGTCTAGAACACAAAGCAGTACACAAATCAGGGTTAATATCATTGTTATATTAAAATGTTCTCGTCTTGAATATGCATTAAATTTGACACTGGACGTTCAACAGCAATCCTTTATAATCATCTGTTATATATATGTATATACATATCTAAAGACAACTTTATGTTTATGAAATATTACGTGAAGTTAAGTGAAGTATTCATTCGCATAAAGGTTACAGATGAATGAAATAACAAGAGACAGGGTTTTTTTTTTTATCTTCTGGAATCTGGACACTTGACCTTACTATGTATAAAATATTTGCACTCATAGATCAAATGGCGCACTTTAGTATAATACCTGAGTTGACGACCCTGTCATGTAACACATTAAAATGGAAGAATTTACCTCGTATATATATTTGCTCTAAACCCCTTGTTTTACATAATGGTACATAGTTTAAACAGGAGATATACATTAAGTGTTGATGGTAGCAACTGTAGGGAATTTGCATCTTATTTCAATGTGGGTAAATAGTTTATAAAAAAGGACTCAGTCTGAATGTCCTTGATCGTTATGTACTTCCTGATAGGCTCTCCCTTGATCTAGGTAAGAAAAAAGACCTCGTTTTAGGACTAGTACGTTTGAAACAGTTCACGTGGTTTGCAGATAAGCTAGATACTAATATATAAAAACTGTGGATAAAACAATTTTTATCATAGAAAAGTTAGTGTTGTTTCATGAATGTGTCGCAAGAGTCTTATATATTAGATGTTAACTTAAAACCTGATTTTGAAATATGCGTATTTGTTATTTAATAAACATTGGAATAGAACTTGAAACCGTCCGGATTCTATTTGTTTTTAGCGACAATGTTAAGAAATAAAAAAGGAGTGAATTTTTGCGTAAAGAAAGCAAGTACTCTCCATGTGCCTACGTGTTCACAATTAATAAATAAGTGCGTTTTGAGCTCTTCGGGTTCTAAATAATAACAGTAAATAAAGTGTTCCACTTGCGCCTTTACAATCAAGCCGGTTTTTACAGGAAATGCGTTGCTCACATTGAAGGTTGCCGGTAAAAATCAGCTCGTAAAGGTAAAGTTAATTTAAGGTCAAGGAATAGTAAATGTGCTACGTCACAGCTTTTGGTAAAGTTTTGCTTACACATGAAAGGTTCGTTGAAATTTAACTGAAAATTGAAAAACAATCTTTTTTATTCTCTGAAGTACAAATGATTGAATTCTTTTAAAGTATGTGTACATTTGTACATAAATAAAGGCATAGTAGTATACATGCTGTTAAATCGCCAAAAGCGCTCTTAAATTTAAAATAATCAAATCTCTAATTTCAAATCCATAGGATTTTCTTTAAAACGAATTATAGAAGTAGAATAGCTATATGATCAAAAAGGACCATACAAAATAGCAAAATCTATCAAAGGTCAAATTTTCCTGAAGGAGTTGAAACCTAAGTTGCTTATTTATTTCTAAATTTATAAACTATCAATTTTAGAAAAGGTTTGGTATAAATCCTGTTTGTACCGAAGTAATGACTGCTGAGCAAACTGGTCCTAGGTATTTTTTAAAATAATAACAAAATGCCATGACAATATGATCCAGAAAATGAGGGAAACCGCAAAATACCCGGGATTATCCCTGGTGTTAATACGACAAATTGTCTATGAAATTCATAAAAACAAACAACTCAAAGATCATTTTGCTATATCTTAAACTACATTAACCATCCTATATTTGTTATGGAGTAAGCGATAATGGTGCCAAGAAACTGGCAAAAGAACAGATATCTCATTCTCTATGTTTCTCACTTATCAGAAAAGAATGATTGCATCTACCACGAGAGACACATTTTGCCTTTATCATTCAACCAAAATAATCCCCCCAAAAAATTGCAAATCCAAGAAATACTAGGAATCATTAGAGATATAAGCCCATAGTTGAAGGGGCATTAGCTACCAAATTCATAACCACTAAATTGACCTAAATTCTCCTTTTTTTCCCCAAACATACTTTAACGTATATCAAAATTTTAAAAGAATAAACAACATATGGAGTCATTATTAAATATCAACATTTTGGGACTGTACGCAATTTAATTAACCACCGACCTAAAAACAAAAATGACGATAGGCACGAGAGACCATAACAAATATATATATGACGACTGTAATAGTACTTTAAATTCGTACCTTTTATAGTCAGCCATAACATCGCTTTACGGAATGAATTTTGAAGACCAATATTATATAGTTATACTAATCTATTTATGAGTTTGGCATCTTTCGTCCCTCTTCTATTCTATCAACGCTTATATATTTTTTTCAATAATTAAAAATGTTGAACAAATTGTTAAGTAATCTCCAATAGAGAACAAGTAAAGCATGTATACCGATGAAAATTAGAAAGGATAATGTATCAATGGTTTTTGGTTACTCATTTTTTTTTATAAAATTATAAATTCAACCAAAATGACTGCTGAAACATGGAGTTCATATTCAATTTTCATTTTTTTTTTGTAAATGCTTGAAGCATTTTTTTTTTAATATTCAGCCTATATTGTCAAGCCAGTAGCTGGAAAATTATAAACGTATAAAATAATCTGTGGTCAGTTTATAATTCAATCATCATTTATGATTAGAATTATTGTGTCAACTTTTATCTTTAGCTCAAAGTATACCTTTATCTCATATAATATGATAACTACTCAAAGTCCAAGAGTCAATGTTAACAATTCCAAGGTCTATATTTACTCAGCGTGCATTCTGTTACAGTTTTACGTCAAACCATTGCAATATTGCATAAAGAGTTCAAGGTTAGAACACATTCTTCGTTCTAGATTTAAGGAAACTTATCAACGTCAAATGACTTCAATATCTATTATAATAGGGTCGAGGTTATTGTAAAAATAAAAGGAGAGGGTAATTTCTTCGAATGAATGAGCATTTTCCAAACAGTTTTTATAAAATTGAAATAAAAGATACTTGTATAAACTATAATAAAATGTCTATGCTACTTATTGACATATTGAATCGTTTTACTTGGTATTTTGATGTATTTGTATTATTGTTTAAATAATTTTATATGATTATTTTTTAAGATATTTCCAAATAAAATTCATGTGACTGTTTTTTACTTGCATCAGCTAAGATGACCACACTTAAAAGTCCTTACAACACATGTTATACAAAGAACAAAATTGACGAAGCAAACTTTCTTCCTAGTTGGAGGCGTCATATTTCCGAAATGATTCTAGTTTAAATTTTAAATTAAGAGAGCTATAAATGCATATCCATGTATCATGTCTGTAAGGCAGTTAAAGTTTGATCATAAATAGATGATTTACTACCATATTCGACCGTGTATAGTACGCAGTTATGTACAGTTCGCAGGTATGTATAGTACGCAGTTATGTATAATACACACCCTTTTATACCCCCCCCCCCCAAAAAAAAAAAAAAATTTGGTGATTAAAATTGTGAAAAATATTTGATAAAACACTTTAAAAGTCTAGTTCACTGTTAAAATCCTTTGAATAGGGACCTATTATTCCATTACTATATTCAACGTTTGTAAAAGCTAGGCCATGCTCTTCAAGATTTCAATTTTAATAAAGCCTTAAATCTGTTTAACAAAAGGGCGCAACATATATACAGCAATATATGTCGTGCAAAAATATAATCTCTGGATATTTTATGAAGTGATTATGGTTAGGAAAAAAAATCAGATGTGAGTCGATTGTTATTTTCTTCCGACCTTACTATAATTCACTCACCATTTTGTGTCTTTAAAAGAATGTTTGCTGAGGATTAATTCTGACATGACAATGTCTAATTTATAAATAAACATTTTATATTATACAAAGAACCGTACAGCATCAATAAAACCTTCAATACCAATATTACAGAATTAGACTTCATAAACAAAGTATGCATTACATAATTATTAATGTACCATAACAAGACAGAAAAGAAAAAAAACCCCACAAATTTAGCGTCTATTTGCAGAGGGCTGCTAAGATTTGTCTAGGCGGGACAAACGATCGTCTGCCATGTAATACCTGACGATTGTCAACCATCACTACGTCATGTTTCTTCCACGAAAAATCAGTAGCTAGCTCATTTAGAGTATTTTCTAGTATTGTCATAACATCAGGATCCATAGGAGATCCATCTCCAAATGTAATTGATGTTTCTGGAGAATTTCTGCTATCCTTCCAACCACGGTATACAGCTATTACGGAGTTAAACCATGTCATTTTACCAGTGCGTTTATCTTCTCTTATTGCTGGGAGAACATCTGTTATTGTTTTGAGACAGCCATCTGAGAGCCACTCAATGCTACCGACTAACTCTAGAGCTTTCTTCTCGGCTTCTTCCTTGTTCGTTGTCCCGTAAGTAGATTGCCACCCTCTACCTATGGGTGAAGACGGATCGTCTCCATTCGGAAGAACCCGTGTATACTTTACACCGAGATCCAATAGTTTATTTACAAATGGTTCGTTTAATTTTAACATTTGTTGATAAACTAGATTAGATAAAACAAGGGGTGTCTGACCTCCTTCTGGTGGACTAATATTACAAAAGAAAAATAGAACATTCGGGAACGTCGGTACTTGGGCCATTTCATGATGAAAGGGAATAAGCATTTCCGGTGGAGCTTCGTTTGATGTAAAAACGTCGCCGACCACTAACTTTCTTGGAGCTGCTCCGCCGACATATGGCAGTGCATCATAACCAAACGACTTGACGAATTTGTCGAACATTTCGGGGTTTTCGATTGGAAAGCCGCGGAATAAGACAGCACCATATTTTATCAAACAAGATTCAACATATTGTCTGTTATTTTCAACCCAGTTACATGTCTTGTTAATGTCAGCAAGATCTGAGCTTTCTGCAGGTG
Organism: Mytilus edulis; assembly: GCF_963676685.1. Taxonomy (NCBI): domain Eukaryota; kingdom Metazoa; phylum Mollusca; class Bivalvia; order Mytilida; family Mytilidae; genus Mytilus; species Mytilus edulis. The sequence continues at coordinate 11,817,993 of NC_092345.1, forward strand.
ACACAATGTAAGGGAAAACTTCACCGCTGAACACTTTCTGTTGTGGTTCTGGAAGTTTTACCTCAACTAATTGGCTGGCCATTTACCTGAATGATGAAAACAGAATATCTTTAAACCTATACGTTATCTTTGCTGTAACAATTACATGATAATATTCGGCACCAAAGATCAGATCTAAATCGTGCTCATTCTTACAGATGAGTAGATAGCTATATACATTTGAAATTTAAAAAATAATCCCGAACGGTCAAAACGCAAATGGGCTTTTTTAATACAATAAAATACCATTAGATCACTTACAAGTACTATGTTGTTATGATCCTGCTATGTGATAGCACAAAAAATGCCAACAAAGTTCAAATATATAAATAAGACAATTTCATCAACCAGTTCATTCAAAAATAAACTCAGACGATTTTGACTCCCATAGTATCCTAGTAGTCTTGGATTTGCGAAGTGATTACGATTATGATTTATATGTTTAGGTTCAACGGTTGAGATCTGAACGATTATTTGAGTATTGGTTTGATATATTTTAAAGTTTGTGTCTTTATACTACATCACATATGAAATATAAACTTTGTCAGTCTTGGTTCATTCGTAAAATGTTTCATTTCCATAAAGCTCAACTAATACATTGAACTCCGTATGTTTTAGTTGATTTAGAACACGTGAACTGTTTCTTAAAGCGACTGAGCAATTACATCTTCGCTAGCCAAGGGTTAGGATCCACTTCCCTCCTCTTCAAAGAGATAGAGAGGACGGGGGGAGGTGGATCGTAACCCTTGGCTAGCGAAGATGTAATTGCTTAGTCGCTTTAAGAGACAACAATACGTGTTTTGATATTGGTTACATTCATATTCCGTTTGATAAATTGTCGACTGACGTTTTTTTATACAATTTTTTAGGTTTCAAGTTGAAAGTAGTTATTAGTTTTTTTTTTGTTTTTTTTTTGTCGTGTATGTATTTGTTAATATGACAAAACAAGTGTAAGTATTTAAAACAGGTTCAAGAACTTGACCTTGCTAGCTTCTGGAGAAAGTAACAATAAGAAGGTATCGGTCAACCAATACGTGATGATGATCGTAAAACATTTGTATGTGTCCTCATATCTCTCTTTGGAGCACTTCTCTGTTAATGGTGTTTGTTGAAGTGAAAGAGAGTCGAAAGTCAACATATGGCAAACAAGAGCAGAAGACAAATGAGGGTCAAATAACAGTATAACAAAAACAAAACATAAATCTGCACACGCGTGTACTTGAACGACATACAATGAGGTAGAAACTATTATAATTCACCCTTTTTATTGATCACTAATTAAAAAAAAAAGTTGATTTCAAATTAAAAAAAGTTTTGATATCTGACAGACGTCAAGTCTTTGAAGTAATCTCAATGTCAAGTTAACTGAGATATATATCAGATGGAAGCACTCAATGTTATAAGAAGAAGATACCAAACGGACAATTATAAACCAGAGGTCGGGTAAAATCAACAATATTATGGCAAAAAAAGTTTACAAATCATTCACAGAAAACTAAAGATTGAACAATACAAACTACTCAAACTACCGAAGGTAATCATTGGTACACCAAAGGATAACCAAATCCTGTTCCTCAGATTATTATAATATTTGTAACTATTGAGTGTGAGGACATCATCAATTTAACTGAACCTAAAAGTAATAAATTCGAAAAGACACCTTTCAGGATTGACGAGGATTGTTATGTCACTACTAGTCCAAATAATTATGACGTCTTGAAAGGCTATTATAATTTGTTTCTATGACTTCGAAGTAAGGCGTCATAGAAAAAAATTATAATAGCCTTTCAAGACGTCATAATTATTTGGACTATGTCACTACCAGTACAAAAATAAGGAGATTTACGAAACACAAATTTGAAAGTCATAAACTGACGACAATCAGGAATATAATAAAAGGAACTAGAACAATCCAATACAAGATACAGGCCAAATGGAATCTAGACCACCCAATATAATAAAAGGAACTAGAACAATCCAATAGAAGATACAGGCCAAACGGAATCTAGACCACCCAACAACATGTCTGCTGTAAGGAACTGAGACTATGTCACGATCGACAGATACATCATGTCCATCACATGCGTTTTGATCAACAAATGTTTACTTGCAATTCTGCCAAACCTGCAGATACACTTTCATTATGAAATAGTATGATTCAGCATATTGTAGAAAAGAGATATACTAGACAACAGACATGATAAAGAAACGGAAAACCGATACCTTTATTTGCGTTTTGATTTAATACAGTAAAATATCCAGTCGGAAATCTTGACGGTTATTTAATGATATTTCTTCAGGTCTCCGAGACGGTTTTCTGAAAACTCACAGTAAGACTTGCTTGGCAGGTGATGATATCTTCTTGAAATACAGTTATTTATCTTGTTCGTTTATTTGTCAACACTGAAAGTTTTGAGACAGCCTTACTTACTAGCGCTAATATATACCTTATAGAAATTATAAACCTATATACAATATTATACTCATCCGAAGAATTAGTATATGTTATTGGTTTATTATTCTAGAATAAACACCCTATTTAGTAGCTTATTGCTGTTTTCTGCTACAAGAATATAGTCATAAAACTTACCCTTTTAAATATATATAAATATAAATATATTATGAAAATATTTTCTTCTCTAAACAAAAACACCTTCCAAGAAAATTTTACTAAAAATTTGGTAAAAGCTTACTGGATTTGTGTAAGTTTTGTCTTTTAAACTAATTATAATCACGTGGATGAGGTATCTAACTGATAAATTTGACAAAGTTGAAGTAGAATTCAAAATAAACCTTGACCAAATTTATCATGTGATAATGAAATGTTATTTATATTCTAATTCGTTAACTCAAACGCATATTAAATATTAATCAAATAACCACAAAACTATAAATGCAGATACAGGATTTGGAAAAAGGGAAAAGGCGACAAGGGGAGTGGATCGGCCCCAACTAGAAAAAGATTGAATTTGAACAGAAGACTGGATTATGTAGCTCCACAAGGGGACATAACATCCGCCTCTGAACTGGGTGACGCGACTTGCAGAGACAAGAAAACATTGTATTATGCATTTGTGAAAAAGTTGATGTAAATACGTAAATACACAAAAAATAAGCAGCTGGTATACTGGTTGCCTCCTCCTGGAGCTCAACAAATTTTAAAATAAATAATATCAATTTTTATAGCATTCATTTGGTAAAATGCGATTGAGCACTTTGACTGCAATACCTCGAATTGTATGTATAGGTTCATTTATGGTATCCATTTTATCAGAAAGGACGAGGATTTTTAAAGGAGGATCTTTTAAAAATTGTGGGAGGGAGTTCTTGTTTACAAATAGCACAAGTCATGTAGACTATAGACAGATGATTATGACATAGTTATTAAGTTTTGCATAAAAAGGCAGGGGACACAACATTCAATAAAAATAAGAAAACAAAAACACCAAACTCAATGGAAATTTCCAAACGGAAAGTCCTGTATTAAATGGCAAAATCAAAAGCCCAAACACATCAAACGGTCCGAGTACACAGTTGTCGTCCTTTGATTTTCGAAACGAATATAGTTCCTAGTGTGGATAATATGTTACTTGCTATTTTTTTTTATACCTCTTTCAAATGTATTTCTTCATGTTTTATGCCTCAAGTAGCAGGTAGTGGAATGAAATTACACTGTAAACAAATGGGTTAAGAATTTAAAAATAAAGTAGTGATTTGGTCCAGCTGAAAAAGGTTACAAATAACACTGTGTATCATCGCCACCGGAAATTGGGTACTAACGAAGCGGAGAGAAATAGAAAAAAAAGTAAACAAGTTAAGAATTCATTCAATTTAAAGCATTTCCACTCATTTGATGAGGGTGCTGCTTAAAAAATGATTTTCTGATATTTAATTCTTTAAATTATTAGGCCGATAAGTACAAAATTAATACAAGATTTTGTGTAATACTCCAAAACTTGCCACTTAGTACCGGAAAATTTCGAGGTCGATCGTCCTCTGTCGCCCCATTCTCAAGATATTGAACTGTTTTTCATTATTTTTCCAGACACGTTTTTAGATTATTATAGTGTGGCATCATATTTACTGAAATTTGTTGTCAAAAACATGTTTTTTAAAGAATATGGACAAAAATATTGTTTGTTTGTTGTACGGCGAATTGCAGGACGTTGTACGGCGAATTGCAAAATAACAACTTTTGTCTGTACGGCGTCTTGCAATATATTATAATTTTAAGAGGGAATTAATCACTGTTTAGATAATATCAAGTGACGATATTTTGTTGATATCAAAGCTTTACAGGCTTACAAATATACAAAATGTCTTACATGTCAAATATTATTAAATATATGCCGTTAATTCAGTTCAGAAGGCCTCGTTGCGTACCGCTTTTCGATTTTGTACAAAAAGTTTTTTTTACCATATTATCCTAAATACATTTATATATCGTTATACTACTAACGACTGTTGTCTTATTTGTTGTTAGGTTGAAATTGTGTAAATTCAACAAAATAAACCGTCCATTCATCTTTTCTTGGTGCTAGCTTTTTTTTTTTTTAGATAAAAACAGTGGAGATGTGGTATGATAGCAAATAAGATAACTATCAATCAGGATAAAATAAAGTGTATGCAAGCAATTATATGCTATTCAACAACGAAAACTCGTACCTTATAGTCGGCTATAAAAAGCACCGACAGAAAAATGTGGAAGTACTCAACAAGAAAACTAACGGCCTAACTCATAAACAGTGTAACAAAACAATTTATGAAAACAACAAATAAGATAGAGATGAAGAAACGACAACCACCGAACCACAGGATCGAGAATTCGGACAGACAAAATTAAGAAATTCTTTGTTTTCATCGAAAGTAAGGAGAAACAAGTCGTGAATTGCATTTCGAATTAATTTTCTTGTCAGTTTCTTTTTGAAAATATAAAATTGAGAAAGGAAATGGTGAATATGTCAAAGCGACAACCACCCGACCATAGAGCAAACAACAGCCGAAGGCAACCAATGGGTCTTCAATGTAGCGAGAATTCCCGCACCCGTAGGTGTCCTTCAGCTGGCCCCTAAAATATGCATAATAGTACAGTGATAATGGACGTCATACTAAACTCCGAATTATACACAAGAAACTAAAATTTAAAATCATACAAGACTAACAAAGGCCAGAGGCTCCTGACTTGGGACAGGCGCAAAATTGCGGCGGGGTTAAACATGTTTATGAGATCTCAACCCTCCCCCTATACCTCTAGCCAATGTAGAAAAGTAAAAGAATAACAATACGCACATTAAAATTCAGTTCAAGAGAAGTCCGAGTCTGATGTCAGAAGATGTAACAAAAGAAAATAAATAAAATGACAATAATACATAAATAACAACAGACTACTAGCAGTTAACTGACATGCCAGCTCCAGACCTCAATTAAACTGATTGAAAGATTATGTCTTCATCATATGAATATCAGGTACAATCCCTCCCGTTAGGGGTTTAGTATCATACTATCATAAAATATATGAGAAGAACATAACCCGTGTCATGCCAACAACTGTTTTTTTTAGAAATAAATGTGTTTAGTTCCGATGCAAAGACCCTATCAGTGAATCAATGTTAAAGCCAAAATATGCAATCTTTAATGACCTGACAACAGTATCGTAACTATATCCCCTTTTAATAAGTCTATTTAAAGGTTTTGTTAGTTTCTGAGGAGAATACTGACATTTTTGTGCTTTATAAAGAATATTTCCATAAAATTTTGGATGTGAAATACCTGAACGTATAAGATGTCTGCATGTTGAGTTATATTTACGAATTATTTCCTTATACCGGTGATAAAATTTAGTAAATGTTTTGACCAGTTTGTGATATCGAAAACCCTGGTGTAATAATTTTTCAGTAATACATAAATTTCTCTCGCTAAAATCTAATACATTGTTACATACACGAGCGAATCGTACAAGTTGAGATATATAAACACCATAAGATGGTGACAAGGGAACGTCACCATCTAAAAATGGATAATTAACAATAGGAAATGAAAAATCATCTCTTTTATCATAAATTTTTGTATTAAGCTTCCCGTTTATGATATAGATATCAAGATCGAGGAAAGGGCAGTGGTCATTGTTATCATTAGCTTTATTCAAAGTAAGTTCTACAGGATAAATTTCTTTAGTATACATACTGAAGTCGTCATTATTTAGAGCCAATATATCATCCAAATATCTAAAAGTATTGTTAAATTTTTGTATCAAATGTTGTTTTGATGGGTCTTTGCTAATTTTAGTCATAAATTGTAACTCATAACAATACAAAAACAGGTCCGCAATAAGTGGTGCACAGTTAGTCCCCATTGGAATTCCAATAACTTGACGATATACGGAATCTCCAAAGCGAACAAAAATGTTATCAAGTAAAAATTCAAGTGCAGTTTGCATACATCTTAAATGCTGTCAAGCAAATGGTATTTCTATCTAATGCATTTTATCTAATGCATAATTAGATGGGGGGAGGGGGTCCGTTAACATGTTAACAACACCTCGATTTTGACAAAAACAGTCAACAGCAAATTTTAAATGCTGATAAGAGTTAACAGCAACTTTAATTTACCCTTTTTTCCAAACGAACCCAAAAGCAATGAAAAGGGGAAGTGCATATCTTCAATGTATTCAAAAGTTTGAAAACCACTGTACAAAGTCGCAGAAATGCCAAGCTCCGTAAGGAATCTTTTATAAAGCTGACTAATTTTCAGAAGACACACGCAAGTACCATATTTTTTATCAGTCGTAGCAAACTTGGGTTATCGTCATGACGTAGGAAAGTGTAACAAACAGATAGAATGAGTGAATACTATAGGGCGCGAACATTTTTTTTTTATAGCGGGGGCTCTTATAAATTATGGTTACATCTCAGTCAGGGTATTCATACGACTCATTGCTTACATGATTTTATTAAAAGGAATTACGAAGGTTTACTGATTTTTATTTTAAATAATCAAAACCAGTGTATAAATCAGAAAGTAACATGTAAGGTGTCACAAATTGAAGCGCTCTTTCATCTCCAAGTCCCAATTAAGAACTCTGAGCTGATATAAAAAAAAGCCTTGGTCCATCTTTACATTTCTGAAGTCTTAGTCTAGCAAATTTGACATCAATTTGAGAACCAAGTCCTCATTTTCGGCCTCTTCTACCAGGCCACACTGTTCAGTTATTTTACGAATTGCAAATTGAAAAGGTACTTTATTTTTCACAATTCCGTCTAGGTACTCTGGGTCAATATAATTTATCAAACATTCCATATACATCTGAATTATATTCATCATTGGACTGACCAGGGTTACAGCTGGATAAGAAGTGGCCTTTCTTTTTAACGTTTTTGGATACATTACAAATACAAGGCATATATAACTACATTGGTTAGACGTATAAAGAGGGGCATGATATATCCCAAAACATGTTAACACTGCCGTATTTGTTGCACCTGCATGACCCAACTTGAGTCCGTAACCTTTGCTTCATTTGTATGTAGTCTTGTATTTATTTCATTTTTTAAATTTTGGTTCATTTATATGTTTCAAGAAACAAACATTGAACTTCTACCCCCTTTTTGTAATTAAATAATTGCTCACTTAGGAGACAGCTTCAGGTATATCAATACACAGTTACAAGTTTAGTTTCGCATTATAGCCATGGTGAATTTTCTAAATATGAAAGTTTTTGTATTTTTAGATAGTTGAATAATAATATAGCCTTCCTAGTGGGTTTATATGAACATTTAGATTGTTTTTAGCATGTTTTATAAGCCATTTTTCAGTTTGAACGTCCATACGTTCCTATCCGTACCGCCATAGATTTAGAAATTATTTATTTTTTCAAGATTTGACGCTCGATCTTTTCAATTCAATTTTATGGAAAAAAACAGCAGAAATGCATATGATTTTTTTTTACCTTTTGATAGATATATGTCTATGGTTTCAGGAAAGGTATCACTCTTATTGATTGAAAATTGAAATTTTCCTTTGGACCAAATTTTTTAGATCTTTGTGACATGTTCAACCCCTATTTTGCAATATTTGGTATCAAATAAATGCTGATTGTTGCCATGGTTACACAAAAAAAAGATTATATTTCAACATTATTACTATTGGAAATCAAATCTATGGACGATTCTCTTTTCATAAATATACACATGCATAACTCAAATAGTAAGCCTTATTTATTAGGAAGGAAGGGAAAGAGGGTGTTTAAAAATTATGAGTGTCAATTCAGTTGTTTTACTATCTGTGAATTGACACCCACCCTAGTGCATAATTTTCTCGTTGCGTTGGGTTGTTTCTTCTATTTGGTCGGGCTTCTGTTTCTTTGACATTTTCCTCATTTCCATTCTCAATTTTATCAAGGATTTACTATACTCAAAGATTTTTTAAAGACATGTACAGTTACATATATGCTGAATATGTCACTCCTTTGCGGAAGCAGCGTAAAGAAAGAGATGGACAGCAAATTTTAATGTGATTCTTGTAAATAACAGTTAAGATCAGTTAACAGAGAAAATAATGTCAAAAACAGTGAACACTTTAAGTATTAAGTAACAGATAACAGGAATCTCAATTTCAAATAAACAGTTAACAACATCGCAAATTTTAACAAAACACATTACAGACAGTGGGTCGAAAACAGTTAACAGTTTTTAAAATTTATCAGTCAAATAAAAGTTTTAAACAAACTAAAACCTTAAAAAGGACAAAAACAGTTTAACATAAAAGGGTACCCCCCCCCCCCCCCCCCCACCTTAGATATTTGAACTTAATACTTTATTTTCTTTGAAAGGACGGTAAATAACTATTCTAAAATTAGCAAGTTGCCTTACAGTTGAAAACAAGTTGCCACACAGTAAATTTGTCAACACGAGCAAGTTGCCGTACCCTAGACTTTATTTTTTATGGTCTATATTCTTTAAAATACATCTTTTTGGCAACAAATTTCAGTAAATATGATACCACACTATAATAATCTAAAAACGTGTCTGGAAAAATAATGAAAAACAGTTCAATATCAGAGAATGGGGCGACAGAGGACGATCGACCTCGAAATTTTCCGGTACTTAGTGGCAAGTTTTGGAGTATTACACAAAATCTTGTATAAATTTTGTACTTATAGGCCTAATAATTTAAAGAATTATATATCAGAAAATCATTTCTTAAGCGGTACCCTCATCAAATGAGTGGAAATGCTTTTAATCGAATGAATTCTTAACTTGTTTACTTTTTTTTCTATTTCTCTCCGCTTCGTTAGTACCCAATTTCCGGTGGCGATGATACACAGTGAATAAGCACTTCGGAAGCTGTCAAAAGATTTCAAGACCCCATTAATATAAAATTGTCCATATTTTGAGTTAGAGAAGATGAAGTATTCTAGAATTCTAATATAATGTGTCCCAGAGTAGTAATAAACACTATGACAATTTTATTGAGAAAGCACAGGTGTGATTTCTTTTAATTTTCATTTATTCTAAAAGAAATGCACTACAAAATAACTGTGTACTCGGACCAAACGAATGGAAAACAACTGTCATATTCGTGAGTTGGTACAGTGAAGTAAACCTGGTTTTATAGCTAGTAAACGAAACCATTTGTGACATGGTTCCATTGTAAAATGATAAGTTGGCGGGAATTGTGTAGCTCACGCATAGACATAACAATAGATCTGAAAATATATGACATGCTGATATATCTCACTAATTTACGAAGATGATTGACTCAATATTGAAAGTCATCAAGATAAGGATTTTACTAAAAGTCATATCATCAGTAAACCATGAATAATAATTTGAGGTCAATGTCAAATTAAACCAACCAGATGGACATAAACACCAAATAAGCATTCATACACCAAATATAGACGACATATTGATAACAGTATCTGAAAAAATTAACTTGAACCAATAACCAACGTCAGATGAACATGTCAAGTAAACCTTACAATCATTATAGAAGCCAAACATAGTCGACCTTAAACCATGAAAGTAATATTAACTCAATACCATAATACTTTCATGCTTAAACGTAATTGCTTTTAATATATGAGCTATGGACTGGGTCACGATAACTTACGCAAACACTTATCGATGATCCATGAACTAAGTTCAAGGTCAGTTGAATCCTGTCTTATGGCCATTTAAACAAGGATCTTATTTACAGTTTCGCAGGCAAGACAAAATTAGTTTATCAACAGTTATAGTTATTAAAGGTACCAGGCTTACAATTTTATACCCCAGACGCGCGTATAAAGTATAAAGTTGAAGAGCTTTGAGGACACTAAATTCTAAAAAGTTGTGCCAAATACGGCTAAGGTAATCTATGCCTTTTGCCATGCCTGATCTAGGTTAGACACATAATCACCAATAATACAACACGCCATTGTTTTCTAAACATAAAATCTTTAGCAAATTTTTACATGGATTCTAAGATTTAGTTAAGATGTTTGATTGCATCTTTAAACCAGTAGATCACATTGAAACGAGATGTCACATCCTTATTTTAACGACGATGTTGTTTATCAAGTACGTAAATGTATGTGCAATCCACAGTAGGTACTATGTATATCATGGTTCTTACGAGTTGCATATTTAAACAAACGAATTCAAAGGATGATATAGGAAGATGTTGCCAGTATGAGTACCAATGAGACAACTCTCCATTAATCCAAGTTTGCTGATGGCTGATGGTTAACTGATGAGTTTGTTTAAATATGCTAATTCGAATGACACGTGTTTATATGATTTGCAATATGAATAAAATAAGTGACAGCTAATTGAATAATATTAATTGAATTAGTATTAGACATTGATCACGTTACTGATGTATTCGATGAGAGGGAGCTTTACGCGAGTCAGTATTGTTATTTACTTACAATTTGATGGTCTGGCAAACACATGAATATTCATAACAAGTATAATATTCACGATATTGTACAAATATCTTCAGGTTGTTCATTTCATTTAAACACTATTACTACTGCTTATCATTTCATAGAAACGGGTTCGTTACTTAATTTGATTTATTAATTTAAGTCCAGTATTCCTTTGGGTAAGGATAAGACTTTTTGGAATAGAAATAACTTTAGCTACATGTATTTATTAATGTAACAATAAACAAGAGTGCTCATGCTGATCATGAAATGGCTCGACTCATAATTGAATTCACATTGAAATTCTTTAATATGAAGGTTCTATTGTGTAAATATGACAAAAAGTTAACATTGACAAATGAAACATGAAAATGAGGTTAAGGTAATATGAACCCAGCCAGACATACATTACAATCATGCCAATCACATAATATAGTTGACCTATCATTCATAGCAACTGATAAATTCACATAACCCCAGAAACCTACCATTGCCCAATGAACCATGAAAATGAGGCCAAGGTCAAATGAATTTTGCCAGTCAGACATGTAAACAGTACGATTACTTCATACACCAAATGTACCTTAATCTTATAGTATCTAAGGAAAAAGTGAAATAACAAAAGTTATCGAACTCCAAGGAAACTTCAAAACAGAAAGTCATTATCAAAAGGAAAAATCAAAAACCTCGAACCCATTAAACTAACGGTAGATACATCATTTCAAAAGCTAAACATTGTTCAATGAACCATGAAAATGAGGTTTATGTCAGATGAAACCTGCCAGTCAGACATGTAAACCTCACAATCATTCCATACACCAACTTTAATGTACCTTTTTTTCTTAAAGTATCTGAAAAATAGACAAAATCTAAACATTGTCCATCATGAACCCTGACAGTCGGATATATACACTTAAAATCATCTTATTCACTCAATATAGTTGTTGACCTACTGCTTACAGTATATTAGATATGGCATTGACCGCGTACCTTTCACCTTAATCATTGATACCATTGTTCCATCAAATACGTTTCAATTACTGAAAGGTTCATTTTAGTCTGATATCTATCATATATATTGACTGAACTTGGCCGAAGTGACACAACTAATTTCCAATCCCCATATCATGCCGATTTTCGTCCGTGATGAAGTTTGTGAGTGATCTGTTCAACTGTTTAGCCCGAAGATGTCACAAAACTGTAATGCAAGGAAAAATAACTATCCTTGCAGTGAAAATCAAAAACAAAAATACGAACTCCGAGGAAAATTCTAAACGGAAAAACCTTAGAAAATGTTAAACTCAACAGCTCAAACACATCAAACGAATGGATGGATGATGTATCCTCGTTCTTTATGTGCAGAATTGCAAGATTATTTAATTACAACGGTCATCCGAATAGTCAGTATTTATTAAATAGTATGTCTGTGTCCATCACAATATTTTTAGATTGTGCTCATATTACATAGATAATTGATAGACATAATAAGCCATTCCAAAATAATATTCTCGCCTTTAGATATTCTGTCTAAGTCACGAATTTTGAGCTACATTAATGTCCACGGTTAGTTGTTGGTTGAGTGCTCGCATGTCTGAAACCGCAAAAATCTATGTGGTGGTTTTGCTTATTGCTGAAGAGTTGATGTCATCGTGACCTATAATATTTGTTAACATCTTCGTCGTTTGGTCTGGTTGATTCTTACGCCACTTGTTCGGATTGTCATATACATAGGTATAGTACTCTCTTTGAACTGATTCTCGGGGTCAGATATAGGGGTAAAAAAAAATAACGTTTAGTTAAAAAAAATTCAGACACACTTGTTTGTGAAAGGGTTTCAACAAAAATAGACAAATAGGTATAATATGAATTCAAAATTGTTTTCTCGTGTAAAAATTGTGATGAAATCTTTGTTGTTACTAGTATTTCCGTAAATATATTTATATATACCAAGTTTCAAATTGACATGATGGTATGCTTTTCCAAATTTCGTCCCTGTTTTAAAAAATAAAATTCTTTATCATTTATAAATGGCCGACAAAAATGCGTAATCTTTCTGTTCCCTAAACAAAAATATACAAGGGGCACATGCTGATATTAATAAATATGAGGGATAAACTTGAGGAATTTAAAGTTTAACTAATGTTGTAATTGGAAATCAACATTTAATGGGACGCTAATTCTTTAGAAAGTGATATTCCAAACAATGATTGTGCCACATCTGATATTATGTATTATTATTTTAGTAACATAATATCAGGTAATCCAATATACAAACCGTAAGTAATATATTCAGCAATTCACAATTAATTTTACGACACTTGATATAACGCTATGCTTGTTTCTTTAAGCCCTAAGCAAACGATGTTCTTTCCTTTGTTGTAATACACTGCCATTGGATTATTGAGTCCATCGCGATCAGTTAGTAAGACCTTACTGTCTTTCCCGTCATGTTTAATGACTGTGAGGTTATTAGACGATCTTCCAATAACAAATACATTCTGGTTATTGTCCACTGATATACCTCTCGGTTGGGAAATAGACTGATCCTTGAAGACCCAGATTTCTTGTCCTGTCATACTACAGCAGTGTACTGTATTATTTCTTCCGTTTGTATAGTATATCTTATCAACGGTCGTTGTCATATAATACACAATGTTGTATAAAACATTAATATCAATTGTATTTAATGTTTTCCCAGTCAAGTCCATCACCACTATGCCCTGTGGGTTAACAACAACATACAGTTTCTGATCCTGGTAAGATATTCCCCAGCAAGCGGTACTACATTGTACTTTTGTCCTTTCAATGTCACCCATATAGTTTATGATCTCCAGATAATTTTTACTGCCATATGTAACAGCAATACGGTCAGTATCTATTACTGTAAGACCGTACGGTCCAGTAGAGACGGAAATGTCACGAATATGTTTTCCATCTTTACCATATTCCATTAAGTTACCACTCCCAAAATAATCTGCAATTATGATTCTGTCGTCAGGCAATATGATACAACCAGCGAATGGTTTTTCTGATCCTTCGATATCGATTTTCTGTTTACGCTGCAGACTTATATTACCAACATTTTGTAGTGATCTATGTATTTGTATCTGAGCTTGGTCAATCTTTGCATCTTTTAATTGTAGGCTAGCATTAGTTTTAATAACTTTAATTTCTCCAAACTGTCTGACCTCCTTCATCAAGGAACTGATAACGTGATGTATCTCTAGTTCCATTCTGTTATTCGTACACTCTCTTATCTCTTCTCTAAGCGATCGAAAATTATCAATGATTGTTTTGTTCAATTGACATGTTCCTAGAAACACTTCTATGTCAGATGCAAAACATTTCATATGAAGTGTCTGTTCTCTAAGTTTTATCAACCCGTTTTCTTTTTGTTTCAATTGATGAAGAATTTCAATATTTTTGGTTTTACAACTCAAATGTGTAGATTTTAAGTTGAGGAGCAGTTTTTTTTCGAGCTCATCCAGGTAGTTTTGCAGATTAATTCGAGTGTCTGCAATTGTTTTTTTAATTGTTCTTTCGTCCTTTTCCATATCTTTCAAGGCTGTTTCTTGATCGTTTATACAATGCTTCACGTTGACCAAAGTTCTTGAGATAGTTTCTTCTAAGTCTGAGAGTGCAATTGATTGTTTAGCATTTTCAGACGCTTCTGCAATCGAGATAACATCAGAAGATGAACACATTTTATGTTCAGAGGAAATACAGACGACGCATACCGCAATATCATGCTTCTTGCAGTATATATCTAGTTTTTTACCATGAATCTCACAGTTAAGATTGACTGTAATTTCCTGTAATTTAGAATAGTCCTCAATCGAAATCATCTTGTGATTTATAGAAATGTTTATAGATTTATGAGATTGTTTACATTCTCCACAGAAGCCTTCTTTACATATGGTACACCACTTACTTGCGTTGTTCGTGATATTTTTAAACATACACGGGCCACAAGATATGGTCAGTTCAGATGTCATTTTACTTCCTGTTCAAATATATGACACATCTATATTAATAAAGTTAGTAAATACATTCGTTGTCCACTCAAAACAATCGCAACCCTCCCCTATACATTTAGTCAACGTGCAATAAACAAAACACAGCAATACACACAGTAAAACTCGGGTTAAGAAAGTTTACTATGCATCCGGGTAAACTCATCATTCCTTAAAGTAAACTTATCATTCCTTTAAGTAAACATATTATTCCTTTAAGAAAACTTATTATTCCTTTAAGTAAATGTATCATTCCTTTAAGTAAACTTATTATTCCTTTAAGTAAATTATCATTCCTTTAAGTAAACTTATCATTCCTTTAAGTAAACTTATCATTCCTTTAATTACACTTATCTTTCCTTTAAGTAAACTTATTATACAAAATTACCAATTCAACAAAATTACATTGTATTTAATAGTAGATATTTTAATATACAAAAATGTATATGTATCAGTATAGATATTGATTTTGCTATCAGTAAATTAAAACCAATATAAATATAATTGGTATACACATATGTACATTCACGGTTCTACAATCCGTTGATACCTATATTTTGAAATTGGACAAGGTTATGCGTCTTACACTTAATCCATTGGATATTTGATGTGTATTGATTGATATTTAGTCTTTGACACAAGATTTTTATTAGTTGTCATTGGCTTTGAACTAGTTTTCAGTATCTTCGAATACTTTCAGATCTGTACTGCGTGCTTTTGTGTTGTCAGGTTTTTTATGTGCTTTGTGTCGATACGATGAGGTTTTTCTTTTTCAGCTGATTTTTGCGTTGTAGTTTAACACCACTGTCCCAGGTAACGAGTGGGTTTGGTGCTAACAAACACTTTATTAACCCCACCACATTAAATTCTGTGTAAGCCAATCCAAAGTCTATAACCTGATATTAGTGGTTGTCGTTTGTTGCTTTATTTAGTCATCAAAGATACCAGTCTTATAATTTGATACGCCTGACGCGCGTTTCGTCTACATAAGACTCATCAGTGACGCTCAGATCAAAAAAGTTAGAAAGCCAAGCAAGTTTAAAATTGAAGAGCATTGAGGACCCAAAATTCCAAAAGGTTGTGCCAAATACGGCTAAGATAATCATATTTGTTTTTCGTTTATTGTTTTGTACATGAATCAGGACATTATAGTTTTATCGTCTGAATTGTTTAACTATATTTTTTTTTCTGAGCCTTTTATGGTTATCTATGCGGTTTGCGTTTTACGCGTGGTTTAAGGCCACATCGTGACCTAAAGTTGTTTACTGGTCTCTGGTGGAGTGTAGTCTCATTGGCAATCATATACCACATCTGCTTATTCTTATACATTTATGCTTTGACCTCAGGCTTTGACCAGAGGCTAAACGATTATTACTCTTAAAAGACGTTTTTCACCTTTTTTTGTGTTTGAACAAATTCTATAGATAGGATGATAAGGAGAGGCTAGAAACTAGAAACTAGAAACTAGGTGCAGATGGAAAGTGTTTTGAAATAGAGATCCAATCAAAGTTGATTGTCCATACACCTACCACTTGTAACCAAATATGAAATACAAAAGTGCACACGCGGAGATGTCTCGCCAGATTCAATGACCATGCTTTAAATCATTCTAGCAAGTCTTAAGAATAAAGGTTTTTGAAAAAGTACCAATCAGCTGATCTAAACTGACAATTTTAAATGCTTCATGTAAATGCAATTCAGATCAGAAGACCCATGTGAGACGTTATATGCAGTTTACAATCATAATATACTCCAAAAACAGTTATAAACTTAAAAAATCATATAGCAACAGAGAAATAAACGTAGCCACGAAATTTAACCTATCTTTACAACTAATCAATAAAAAAAGTCTTGATCGATCAGGTCGATCCCTGTCTGTCCTTGCAGAATCCTCACACAAGTCATGTAGATTTTATCAGAAAAAAACAAATGATACTTTTATATTTCGCAGTAGTGGTGTATATTTTGATGTTAAATAGTATTTCTGTCTCAACCCTTCAAGGACATTCTTAGCAACCGTTAATGCAAATATGAGATTAATACTGAAATTTGGTTGTCAGGTCAAGTTTAGAAAATAAAACATCAGCATTCCCTTTAAGATCAAAGTAAAAGAGGATTATAATAGGGTTCCGTCCAATAGACAATGTCCTCTTCAACCTCTGAAATCAGGCCCAACTATATCAGTCCTATTCAGAACCGATAACTCTGTCGATAAATATTGGTGGGTATATAATGTTGTTGAAATGTATACAATAACACCTTTTTGTACACAATTTGAGTACGATTCTCCAGGGACGGAATTTGATTAAAAATTAAACTGTCAGGACCAACATTGTCTGGTAGAAATATGTTTGAATATCAAGGATTGATTTGCAAAAGTTAGAAAACAGGTAAGATTAATGAGAAAATTGAACTTTATTGAAGCAACTATGCAATTTAAAAATAATTCAAAAATGTCGGGTCGCTATACGTCACAAAAGTCACGTGATGTCTTACTTAGTTGAAAAAAGAAGCAAGGATAAGGATTTGAAGTGTATTTGTGTCTGCATTATTATGTTAACACATACATTATAACATTAAACACATCATCTATTTATTTACCTATAAAGACTAATAACAGGAAAACGGTCGATAGTATCTTTCTCAACTTTAGTTACTACACTGTGTCTAAACCACACCGGCAAAATTTGCTCGGACTCGATGGTATCTAACATCCGGCACAATGACGGAACACAAATAGACAAAAGAAAGGTAGGTTTCTCCTTATTTTTTTATTTTTTTTTATGATATCGAAGAATATATATACATATACAACTATTTTCTATTGCGAGATGCAATATTTTCTACAACCGTTCTATATTAACGGAGAAATAAGTCAAAATGCATGTCAAAATGACGAATTGAGTGAACCTTGCCTCGAAATTGTTTAATTTCTCGTTAAATTGTTCACATTGTACGGAAAGAAAGGTACGGGAAGATAGATATTGACACGGAGATTGCAAATTTAGTTATTATGAGCATCTCAATAATTGTATTTCTGTGTATGGAACGAAAGAAAAGGGTCATGTCAAATTAAAATAAACCGGTTTCGTCAATGTTGTTACTACACAATCACCCGGTTTCGTCTATATATATCACCCGGTTTTTTTTGTTTTTTTTTAACAAACAATTTATGAAAAGAAACTTTGGCACGGATCTGAACAGTGTCTTTCGAGAATTTAAATATATATTTATTGTAAAGTAAACTTGGCGTGTTAAAATCTATTTTAAACGGGCACTTTTGGACATAGTTAATTATGATAATACACATTTTCCTAATGAAATGCGTATCCCTTATTTCACTAACTTCAAACTAATTTTAAATGGAATATAAATACTGAATAGCAAACACTGGTATCTAATTATTTTGTAACATTATTATATTTTCTTTGTTTATAATAGTAGTATGTAAAGATGAAAAATAGAAGGATGTGTTTTGATTGTGCCATAATTTTAATTTACTATACTATATTATATACACTTAGTTTACAATATTTACTATCAATTATTAATACATTTATGCATTCAATCATTGACGAACAGTCCCGAACCGACTATAGTCTATACTGTTCTGCACAAATTAATCATGCATGCAGTCCTGCCAGATTTTCTGGTACTATATATACTGTGTTACTTGCGCAATAAAGCGAGTTTTCACACTTAAGAATCCATAACATAGCAGTGAGATTTGTTACTTTCTCTCCGTTTCTGGTAGGCACATTTATTTTCATAGGCATGTTTTTCACACTATTTTTACAGTTCAAATTCATTTTTTGTACAGTTCAAATTCAATTGAAACTTCAAGATAACTTTCGAAAACGGTAACCACTTATCCCATAAACATTGACAATGAGACAACTTTCTTTTAGACACAAAAAATATGTTGAATTAATCAAGTTTTGGTCAGCGTATGCCTTAAACAATGAGAAAAACACACAAACTGCTTGAAAGCAAGCTATAACAGGGCCCTAAATTATAAATGTTTAAAAATTCAATCACTCTAAACCAAAATTTTAAACATCACCAAAAAGTAAACAAGAAGTTTAAAATATTTATATAACTAAGAAGTGTATAAAGTTTAATGCCGTTATAATACTTCGTTTTTGAGATATGACGCGACATGTTAAAAAAAACCCACATTCATGTTTCACTTACATTTTCTGCACGTAACTCAAAAAGATTTAATTTGATTTTCACTAAAAGGTTTGCACATCGTTTGACCATTATAAGAAATAACTATGTTAAATTTTAAGAAAATAAGATAAGCTGTCCTGAAGTTACGGTGCGACATGTTTATGCTGGACAGACGGATAGACAGACGAACGGACCGAATGACTGATAGATGGAGGAACGGACGGATGGAAGGACAGACGGACACACGGGTGTATACAATAATACGTCCTGTCAAAATTGGGACGGGCGTGTAAAAACGAAAAATGAAAAAAAAACCTCGTAATTAAAGGTCAATAAGTTTTATTAGGATATCGGCCAAGTCGATTTATTTGTATATTTGTCTGCCTTATCATTTTTGCTATATAACTTTTATATATATTTGAAAAAAAATGTATAGAAATCGATAAAAAGAACTTGATATTTGGCATTTATTATGATAAACATAATCCAACTCACATAATCCGATTTCCCGGGTGTCCCTGTTTTTTCATTTCTTACAATATTTTAATTCGGTATACACTTTATAAGATAAGTGGCGAACCTAGATGACGTATAGGTTGCACGTCCCGACCCCACCTTTGGTTGCCAAAACTATATTGAATCCTGTATTTAACGATTTTGTAAAGAAAAAAAAAATCAAAATATTATTCGACTCGCTACGCTCGGCGGTGTGTAAAAGTTGTTCGAATTACGTCCACTTTGAAATAAACTGAATCCGTCTGTCCGTATATATTGTCAAAATATATTGACCAACGTCAGTATACGATCATCATAACACAACGGCGACAGTACAGACTCGGTTTTTTTAGTAATGTTAACAAATTATTATTATTGAATTTTGTCGATGACCTGAGACTATTATACTAATTTGTACATAGCAGTATAGTAACACTAAGGGATAAAAAAAAATATTTTAATGCATGGTAGTTGTAATCCTACATTCATTTTTTATGTCGATTATGCATGCATATACAGTTGTCTTATTATCAACGTTTATCCTTAAGAAGATTTATTTTTAACGATTGTAGAAAAGATTACATACATAGAATGATTAGATTACTTATAAGGGTGTCCATCCTTTTGTGCGAGAAAATCACATATCAATTGTGTGTTTCGATTTTTAAGACCGTAAATTTTAATTTCAAGTTTAAACATGTTCAGCATATTTTCTCATAACTCATATAGAAAACGCATATTTAGAGAGCTTTAATCTCAATATGCTGTTTAAAAATTTCGGAATGCAAAGTAAATTAAAATATTTGTGTTCTATAAGAGTAGGAATTCAAGTTTTTGCTTATTATTTATTTGAATCTGAGACTCATATAAATAATAAGCCGTTGTCCGGTGAACGAACTTGTTTTCCAACGACCCACAAAACTCCTTTTGAACGCTGAAAGTAAATAATCAATTATAATGTAATGCGATTATGATTTTTTTTATTTGACCAAACCAGGTTATGCATTTTGAAATCTATGACGAAACCGGGTTGTATACATTGACGAAACCGGCCAGTTCCATTTTGACATGACCCATTTCTTTCGTTCCATACACAGAGATACAATTATGGAGATGCTCATAATAACTAAATTTGCAATCTCCGTGTCAATATCTATCTTCCCGTACCTTTCTTTCCGTACAATGTGAACAATATAACGAGAAATTAAACAATTTCGAGGCAAGGTTCACTCAATTCGTCATTTTGACATGCATTTTGACTTATTTCTCCGTTAATATAGAACGGTTGTAGAAAATATTGCATCTCACAATAGAAAATAGTTGTATATGTATATATATTCTTCGATATCATAAAAAAAATAAATAAATAAGGAGAAACCTACCTTTCTTTTGTCTATTTGTGTTCCGTCATTGTGCCGGATGTTAGATACCATCGAGTCCGAGCAAATTTTGCCGGTGTGGTTTAGACACAGTGTACTATCGATGGTAAAAATACAGCGTTCGTTGTCAGAAACTAACTGAATTACCCACGTGACGTGTTTGTTTACTTTTTATATTTATATAGCGGGAGATTTTGAAACTTTAAAAATAATAACATTGATTTCTTTCTCAGTTATTTGCGCAGACACTATGAAAGCCTATCTTTGAATTAAAGGTTAGTCCGTAGTAGTAGCTCTGGTTTATCTCGTAGTCTCTTATGACAGTCGTCAAGGGTAAACCTAACTAAAGTACATTGATATCTGGAAAAACTAAAATCACAAAAATACTGAACTCCGAGGAATATTCAAAACGGAAAGTCCATAATCAAATGGCAAAATCAAAAGCTCAAACACATCGAACGAATGAACAACAACTGTCATATTCCTGTCCTTATCTGTGCATTCCATTATATTAGAAAGAACAAGTTGTTTTGTATAGTAGGATCTTATTAAAATTTGTGGAAGAGAGAACTTACATACAATAAGCAAGAGTCGTGTAGACTATATATAGAATGTACAACCACATGAAATACGCAACTCTTCAGAGAACTACAATTTCATTTAAAAGTATTATAATGTAGTTGTATGTATTATTATTTATATTGAATCATTATTTATTATTAATAGGAATAGGAATAAGAGTTTTATTAGTTTAAAGTCCAAATAGGATTGTTACTAAAGAAAAAATAACATCATAACAAAACGATAAACACAAAACAGTATAAACATGTAGCATTGAAAAAAAATGCTAATATAAATTACAATACACTTTTTGACAACATGCATGCTTCCTTTATAAAGTTATCATTCCAAATATCTTTATTATATATATATATCATAATATTATTTATGAATCATACACTTCATATTTTGACATTGCAGTTGTTTCACTCACTTTATGTTTATGTTATACTGTTATATTATGACATAATTTTTCAGTATTGTATAAAAATGACAATTAAGGGACGCAACGTTTATTGTTTTATGTCTTATCGTTTGCAGGCGTAATTCCATTTTTTTTTTATTTTCTATTCGTATGTAAAAGTAAAGATAATTAATCACCAAGTTCATTTATATAATTTTACTTCAGAGCAACTATATGTACAGGATTAATTTGTTTTACAGTTTGATTACGGAGAAACACCGACATAGTTGAATAAAACAATTAATTACTCAATTGGTAAAACAATTCTATATTAATATTCTTGTAATTGTTATAAAATACATCAAAAATTGTGATTACAAACATAATCATGATTTATATCCATTGTTTATAAATTTAACTGTGGTGTCACTTTTTGTGGCGTTGATTCATTCGTGTGACGCACAGTTTGCAAAATCTATTATGCTGTTTTTGTGTACTGTCCTAAATTATCTGAGGTATTCGTAGTGAGGTTAACATGTCGAGGTGTACTATTAGATTAATTATTAATGTATGTCTCTGTCCTGAGTGTCCTTGCATTTATTTGTACTATATTCCTGTTATGTAATGTTGTCATTTTAGCGGTATATTCAACATTGTCATAAAGCGTGGGGTTTAGCTAGGTTCAACCCGGCGTTTTTTTTTTCTTAAAATGTCCTGTACCAAGTCAGGAATATGGCAGTTGTCATCTAAAAGTTCGTTTCAATGCATGTATTTTTTTATGCACTTCAGTGTTTCTATTGTATCGTTGTTTTTCTCTTATAGTTGTTGTGTTTCTCTCGGTTTTACCAATGTTGCCTTTATCTAAAATAAAGTCAAATAACAAAAAATTCCGAACTCCAATGCAAAATTCAAAACGGAAAAACTCTTTCCAAATGGCAAATCAAAAGCTAAAGCTCTCACTTGTTTGACAGTCGCATACAATTGCATACTATTGACAACGATGTGTGAACAAAACAAACAGACACAATAGGTAAGAATGTCAAAAATAGGGGTACAGCAATCAACCTTGTGTTACAATCTCAATCACTATAAGAACAAACAAATATTCAACAAAGAAATACAAAAAGACATTTTCTCAAAGCACATTACCAAAAATGAAAGAAAAGAATACATAAAATTACCATAGTACAATAACACAATGAAGGGATGTACAATTATGGAGCCACGTCAAATGGACATTAACAAAAATAGCCTAAACAGTAAAAGTAATAATTTAAAAGACAAAAAAAGAATACTACCGGTATTACAAGTTATTAAGAGGATAAACAACGTCAGTACCTAGAATCTATACTTCAAATCCTTAGTGTATTATTTGTGAAGTTGATACGGAATATTTATCAACAATTAAGGTCTTGGTATCTTCTGATGAACTTTTTTAGATAAAGGATCAGACGTTCTTAGACATACCCCTGGTTCACCAACTGTCTGCTAAGACACTGGTGACGTTTTACAAAGTGTATGTAGCAGCTGCAAGCTCATGAATACCGAATGAGTTGCGAAATGTATATCCCATATGCAGGTGAAATTGGTATATTGCTTCTTCGGTTGATTAACAAAATAAAAAAAATCGTCTCGTTTGTCATAGTTTCATGTACTGTGATAACCGCTTATGTCAAATTCGAGGTACAAGTCTAAAAATGAGTCAGATGACGCGGTGTATGTTGTTTCTATGATTTCTAGTTCTGGAGGATATATTAATGGAATCCAATCAGAAAAGATTTGATTGTTAATGGAAAGAACATCATCAATATATCTGAATGTTAAATTGAAGGATCTGACCCCTTTTATCTTCTTGTTTTTGACAAGTGTCTGAGGGAACTCCAACTCATATGAATATAAAACGAGGTCGGCAAGGAGAGGCGCAAAGTTCTTTCCCATTGGAATACCGACAATTAGTTGGAAAAGTCTACCTCCTAATTCAACAAATATGTTGTCAATAAGAAACTCCAGCATACTGATCACTTTTTGCTCTGTAGGACATGTTTTACTTTTGTGTTCATTATTAACAAAAACATACCGTATGGTATCCCAAAGTAATATATTTATAGCGTATGCTACCATTTTTATGATGAAAAGCATTGTGTATTATTTCTTTCAGAGGATTTTTCAAAATCACAAGGGGAATGGTGGTATGCAGGGTTGAAAAATCAAAAGGGTTGGTGGAAAAAATTTCATAGAACAATCCATGACAGGAATATGACAGTTGTTATCAATTCGTTTGATGTGTTTGAGCTTTTGTTTTTGCCATTTGATTACTGACTTTCTCAGAGTCAGTACTTATGTTATTTTACTTTTAAATATGGCAGTTGTTATCAAATAGTTCGTTTTAATATATGTTGGCGTTTGTTTTTGTTGCACTTCAGTTGTACTGTTGTTCCTTTGTTAACCTCTTATAATTAATGAGTTTCCCTCGGTTTTAGTTTGTAACCCGGATTAGTTTTCTATCAATCGATTTATGACTTTTGAACACCGGTATATTACTGTTTTTATAGCTTCATTTATGTATCAATTAAACAAAAACAAGAGTGCACATGCTGAAATGTCTCGACTGTTTTACTAATATAAAAAAAGATGTGGTATGATTGCCAATGACACAACTATCCACTAAAGACCAAAATGACACAGACATTTTAAAACAACTATAGGTCACCGTACGGCCTTTAACAATGAGCAAAGCCCATACCGCATAGTCAGCTATAAAAGGCCCCGATAAGACAATGTAAAACTATTCAAACGAGAAAACTAACGGCCTTATTTATGTAAAAAAAATGAACGAAAAACAAATATGTAACACATAAACAAACGACAACCACTAAATTACAGGCTCCTGACTTGGGACAGGCACAAACATAAATAATGTGGCGGGGTTAAACATGCTAGCGGGATCCCAACCCTCCCCCTAACCTGGGACAGTGGTATAACAGTACAACATAAGAACGAACTATAAAAATCAGTTGAAAAAGGCTCAACTCATCAGATGGACAAAAATACAAGTGAAATGATTGAATTCATGTTGAAAGTCTTGAATATGAAGGTTTTTACTAAAATTATCACATAAATTTAAGATTGACAAATGAACCATGAAAATGAGGTCAAGGTCATATGAAACCTGCCAGTCAGACATGTACACTTCTCAATTATTTCATAAATCAAATGTACTTGACTTATTGCTTATCGCATGAGGAAAAAGTAAAATAACAAAAATACCGAACTCCAAGGAAATTTCAAAACGGTAAGTCCTTCATCAAATGGAAAACTCAAAAACTCAAACCTGAGATTATGTTATTGTAGTCTCAGATCAAACGAATAGAATAGACCATACTACAAAAACTTAACATTGTTCAGTGAACCATAAAAATGAGATCAATGTCAGATGATACCTGCTAGTCAGACATATACAACTTACAATCATTCTATACATCAAATATAGTGGCCTTTCAGCTTATAGTATTAGACAAAACCACTAAAACTAAACATTGTCAATGATAAAACCGGACAGTCGGAGATGTACACTTCAATCATTCCATTCACTAAACATAGTTGACCTACTGCATAAAGTATATGAGATAAGAACTTGACCACGTAACTTTAACCTTAAACACTGATTCATAAATGAGGTCGAGGCCATTTGAACCCTACCTGACAGAGTCAGACAAGCATGTAGACCTTGTAAAGAACCCAAATACCAAATATAATTATCCTATTCCCCATAATAAGAGAGCATTTCACTTTAAAAAAACAAGTGTTTTTTTTAAGCATTCACTGAACCATGAAAATGAGGTCAAGGAAATTTTGTAGTATAAGGTATTTACATACAAAGTATGAAGCGTCCTGGTCTTCTAGCTTCTGAAATATAAAGCATTAGACAATTAGTCTACGCCATTGCCACCAGATTGTAATCCCTAGGTCTCCAATTCTGCGACTTTCTTCAACAACAAAATCTATACAATATGTTTTTCCTCAATTTTTGTAGAGTTGGTAATTGTTCTCATACAAAATTATATTATACAAATTTTAAGAGGCAGAAAAGACAATCTTTATGTTTATTACCACACAAAAAAACAGGGAACAAAATATAACAAATGGATTTTTGTTTGCTCATAGTTATTCTTTGTACAGTTTACAAAATCGTTGAGAGTCTGATATCTTTCAGAAATTGGGTGGAGCTTCAACCAAATGAAAAAAATCGAAATGAGCATGTTGTATTATAGCTAAGCTCCACTTTCTTTCCTCTTAGATTCTATTTAAGTTTAATGTACTTTATGTTTTTGTTTTGTTTACTTATTTGAGTGCCAGTCTGATATTGTTAAAAATATCAGAAAAATACACATATTTCAGAATATTACAGCATTTATCCATGTGTAGAGAATATTAAAGGACTGCTTTCATTTTGCAATATCAAAGTACTTAAGAACGTATCACTGTTTATTAAGAAATTAGTAAAAATATTGTAATTAATATGATTATATGTTAAACATGTTTTGTAGTACCCATAATTATGACTATGTATGTCGCCTCTTGTTACACATGTAAGTATGTGTCTGAGTGTTTCCAAATAAAGTTTAGGGGGTTGTATAAATTCGCTGCCAAATCCTCTCTGTGTTTGTTTGGTTGTTTTTTCTGCTTTGTATCGATCTGATGAGTTAAGCCCTTTTCATAATGTGTTCTTATGTTGTACTGTTACACCACTACCCTGGTTAGGAGGAGGGCTTGGCAAACATGTTTAATGTTATAGACATTATCTATATGACTAGGGGTTGGAAAAGATATTGCTGTTCAATCATACACAATTTCCATCAAAAACGATGACTGAGTTGTCCAAGTAGTTCATCTACTTGATCCCTAGCCTTTCAAAACTGAGGTTGTGAGTTTGAACCCCACGCATGACATGGCAGATGTGTTATATCTGGGGCCATTCTATTCCAATCTTAATTAACTAGGTTTGACAGTTATCCTGAAGAAGGTCATGGATCTCTCCAGGCACTCTACCTTCCTCCATCAAAGGGACGCAACAACATTGCCAATAGTGCTGAAAGTGGTGTTTAATGGCACAATCAATCAATCAATTAATCAATACATTTTTAAAAAGTTGTCCATAAATTGTAAAATAGTAGAATAACTACATACCATATGTCAATCATTCACATATCAGTAATTAAAAGATTGTTCAACAGAAATTGGCCATGAGACTGGAATAAATTATACCTTTCAATCATATATTTTTACCATGATCATTCTGTGGACCTGATGTTAAAATATTCAAGTTCATATAGTTAGCATTTTTTATCTTTTCATGATTGTATAGACAGATAATGATACAAAGAAAAAGAATAAATATAAAATGTATCTTATTTTCACTACGCTAAAATAATATGACTGTGTTCAATAAAATAAACTTTATTCCATTTATAAACAGTATCTGTACTTTTCAATATAAAATAATAATTATTATATTGAATAAATGCATTTTAACAAAAACAATTATATAATAAGGTTTAATGTGAGCATTCTGGTTCAATTAAAGATTTCAAATGACATCCTAAATAAATCATAAACAACACTAAAGCAATAAAAACAAGCAAAAAATACTAAAATGAATAAAACATTTTTATAACTCGACTTATTTTAATTAAACAGTATGTTATGAGTTTTCTAAATAAAAATTGTAGTAAATCATACTATGAAATGTTTGGGTCTAAGTGGGAATATACATTTAAGGTACATCATTGCTTACACGTTATGCACTTTGCTAGAAAATAGGTATAACTAAATATACAGAATTACAAGGAAAATTCAGAAAGGGAGAAGCCAATAAAAAGCCAAAAAACAACCAAGGGAACAAATAGAAAGCAAATATTATATTTCTGAATGTATTATTGTTCTTGCCTGTAAAAAATGTGCTGAAAGGTACATTATTATGTCAGAAGGCTTCTAACAGGCTTGGATTTCTCTACAACAAAGTATAATATGAACAAAAAAAATATACAAGGAAATATAAGGAATTGAAAATTAAAATGGTGAATGTATTAAAGGTTGAAATATGAAATATGTTTAAACTTTTTTTAAATATCATAAACTTGCTTAAAATACATTGTATATAATTATACATGATACAAAAATTTTTATTGTGTTATAGTAAATTTAAAAATAAGATGAGGTATGAATGCCAATGAGAAAACCTCCAACCAGAGACCAGATGATCTAAAATTTATCACTATAGGTCACAGAATAACCTTCAACAATGAGCAAAACCCATACCACATGGGAAATACATATTTGATTGTGTAAAATAGCAGGTTTATTTCATTATTTCTAGGTAGACAATAAAATCATCATTGACTTTGTTTAATACATTGTACTGATGAAAGAACCAATTGCTATCATTAAGCTATCCATTATTAGAACAGCTGATTATTTCATAAAAAAAAGTTTCCCATTAACTCAAATATGAACAAAATTTGTTTACCTTTCAACTGCTATGATTAGAGCCCCATTGAAGAGTCTTTAAAAGACAAAATGCTCATCTGGCATACCAAAAAATAAATCTGATAAAATTGAGAATGGAAATGGGGAATGTTTCAAAATACAACAAACCCGACCAAATAGCAGAAAACAGCCAAAAGCCACCAATGGGTTTTCAACACAGCTGTTATCTTTAATAAGTTTTTATCTATGAAAATATTCCAACCACATATTTATTTAAAGGGAGATTATTTCAATAGGTATTAACAAGCCATCAAAGATTCATTAAAACTGCTCAGTGCGGTTTTTTATGTTATTATCTGAAAACTTGAAAGTCACATATGCAAATATATATAAACAATTCATCATGAACATTTTTAAATGCATTTATGAGTTATAGTAGAAAAACTGGAAATTCACCCATTTTTTGTGAATACAATCCCATAACTCAGAAATTAAATATTTCAAATTATAAAAATTGAAAGGAAGTTAAGGTGAAAGTGTTTTTGAGTTATTGTCCGAAATGTTTACATTGGACGTACAACAGAATACCATAATATGTCCCGTAAACAGGGCTATAAAAGATAAACATATTTCTTACATTTAAAAAAATTAGCAGCTTGTGGTATAAGCACATTTAATAAAAAAAAAAAGCTTGATATAGAAAATGCATAAAAAAAATTAGAATTCCTTGATCCTCAAGATGATATTTTTTTACAGCAAGCTAAAAGATGTAAATAAATATCTAATTAAAATAAGGAAATTCGATTGTGACATAAAATTTAATCAACCTTAAGATACCTTCCTTCTTTTCATTTTCAAACTCCAAAAGTAAAGTGACTTCTCAATTTCATTTGTAACAGCAAAATAAAACTTGGTAATATATGCTTATACATTATATAATTGACTTTAAACATTAGTATGATTACTCTTTTCTTTTTTATGAGTAATCCTTGACAACTCTATGTCTGGTTCCCAAAAATGGCAACCAGTAAACTGGTACTGGGAAAGCAATTAATTCTCAAATAGAGTAATCTTCCCTTTGCCACTAAGAGTCAATTATAAGTGTATTCAAATAAAACTTATTTTTTTATTCCCAATTCAACTAGATTTACTTGATAGTGAAATCATCTAAAGTGTGCAAGATACTTCATATATATTTATACATTCTAAACTAAATATCAAATTAAGGCAAGATAAATTGGACAATAAAATTTATACCCTGGAAAATTGAGATCCTTCCAAAAAATGAACACATAACTTTGTACTTCTATTTCTATCACATTTAACAGCTTAAAAGTATATTGAAAGTATGCAGATATTTCATAATGCAAACAAACTCTATTTGTCAAATGGCTTGCAATTTATTATTATCATTCATATCAATTTCAGAACATGTCTTTATAATATTACTGCTCAAAATGACTTTTTTTTTTTCTTCAGTTTGCATGATCATTCAGCAGAATATTAAACATTAAATAAAAATATCATGATTTCTTAATTCAAAATAATACTATTTGTATCAAGCACAATATTATCACCCGATTACTTGGATAAATTAGTTTTTAATATGAGTCTATACTTCATATACAATTTGTTTATGGTGAATATTACTAGTTTGTGGTCCATCTATTTATAGTCCATCTATTTATAGATTGTCATCACAAACCCTTGTTGAAATAAAGGGTCTTTGGTAAGTTTTTCCCGTATTTCTCCACAACTTCATCATACTTATGGTGGTCCATAATCTTTAGTTCTTCAATGGAGATGGAACTGAAATGGCAAATATCAAAATACTTTATGTAACAACAACTGAATTCAAGTACTTCAAAATGTATTTCAAGATACAAAGGATATAACTTTAAGTTACAGGCCAATAAAAGGAGACTCTAAAATTGCAAATGATACAATATTTTTTAAAAGATAGTCTGACTGTTTTAGTACTGTGTCCAAGTACCTTTTCAATATTCATTAACTACAATATTGATGGATCAAGTTATTCTGTGAATGAAGATAGATAGTCCACAAAAGGACAGAAATTGCTTGGGCATACACATCATCTTCAGGCCCTATTAGTACAGTCGATTCCACTTAATTGCATACCGCTTAATAGCATAATTCGGTTTATTGCATACTTTTCTCCTGCACAAAACCATTACCCATTCATCTAATGTTAAATTGTCTGGTTATATGCATAGCCTTACAAGTGGCATTTCGGTTAATTGCATAGAAATCGCCAGCTAGATATGCTTAGTTAAAACTGACTAAGATTTTTGACCGGAAACGGCAATTTGGTAAGTATATTTTTCTTGAATGCATCATATTTTTTTATATTATTTCACATTTACTTCTGTGTTATTTAAATAAAGTTTTAAAACAGTTTCTTTTGTATTTATATGATTATAAAAAAGGCCACGATGTGTACACAGGTAAAGTTTCCCATATTCTATTTTAAGCCTCGATCATAAGAATGTCAATCAGCTGATTGTTGTAAAAACACAACCATTCTATGATCTTCTATCTCAATAGGTGTTAATTATTGATTGGATTTCAAACATTGTTCATAGATTACTTTTTGGGTGAATTTTTGTAACATTAACGCCTGCTAATTATCGATCATTATCCAATGTGTAATCTCGTAATTCGGCTAGGGGTGATCTACATTTATGTTAAATATTACAGGGCATTTATATATGGTTGAAGAATTTTATACATCAATCTTTCAATTTTAATAATTTAAATAAGAACGTTAAATTCTAATTATTATATTGTCTCACTTTCAACACTCCTGTCCAGTAAATAACCCATGCAGGGCCCCATTACCTGTTACAAATGTAACTGCTTTGCATATACGAAACTAACAAGGTTAAAGTAACAGTGTTACTTCACTGTGCAATCGGTAAATACTGCATATCAAATGCAGTTCATTAAACATTTATTGTTTAAAATGATTATAAACTGTGTAGCAGTTTGTTTTAATCAAAGCGTAACAATGTAATTGTACATCCAGGTCATAGAAACAAATCTATTTTTAGAACAAGTTTATTTTCGTATCTCAGGTAAAGGAAAAGTCGGTACATAAATAAACTAAAACAAAATGTGTTAATACACTTTATTGAAAGAATACACAATGAAATAAAATAGATGAAACCAGACAATTAACTTTTATTAGAATAAATAAGCATTCAATATGTTGTAAGTGAATTATGGACGTTCATCTTTCTTTAGGGATTTCCTTTACTGATCTGTTCTATCGATGTTATTTAATTTGACTCCATAATTTGGCATTTCAGATATAAGCATACTCCGCTTTATTGCATAATTTCGTCTGACAAATAGGCTATGCAAATAACCGGAATGTACTGTACTGTGTAGAAGCACCTTTTTACAAATTCAACAAATTCAATTCTTTCTTAATATATTTTCAAATTCACATGTATCATACATTTAGCAATACATACATGTTAGATTTACTGGTACCTTAAAAGTTAAAGGTTAAAAAAACACCCTTAAAGGGCTGTTTAATGAGGTATTTGACTCTACTCATCTAGACTGAATCAAGTACTTGAACTTCTACTCTACTAAATGAAAGAAAACATTAATGATTTTATCATCTAAAGATTTTGTTTACTTTCAATGGGAAGACCAAAACTAAATTATTAAAATACTTAATCATATCCAGAAAAAATATTTACTTTGATTATTAAATCAACCCCCTGCAAGGGTTTTAATAAAAAAAAAAATACTTAATTACTATTACTGATTTAAAACATACCTTCTTTGGTTAAATATTGCACAACCTATTGGTACCATAACTAATAAACTGAAAATAGAGATACAAAAATAAATCATCTAAATTGGCATAACTTAACAATTAATTGAACAAGAGGCTCATGGGAGCCTGATATCACTCACCAGTAATTTCAGACATACATTCAGACATGTAGATCTTACTTTGCTGAACAATTTTGTCATTTACACTTTCTCTCTTTCTATAATAATATCCAAGATAATGCATAACCCAAAACTGTAAATAATTGTGATTACAGCTTATCTTTATCTTCAATAATATTCAAGATAATAACCAAAAACCGTAAAATTTCCTTCAAATTACCAATTTTGTGGCAGTAACCCAACAATGGGTTGTTCAGTTTGTCTGACAATTTCCGGACCTATAAAACATCTTTACTTATGTCAGATTTGCTCTAAATGCTTTCGTTTTTTGAGATATAAGTCAAAAACTGCAAATGAACCCATTGTTCTATTTTGAGACATGGCAGCCATGTTTGTTGATGGATCAAAATTTGGATACAATTTATAAACAATATACCGTAGGTTTGTAATCAACAGTTTTTTTCTATGACGTCATATTTTGAGGGACCATGTATAACTGACCCTTAGTGGTGTTAATGTTAATAAAGATACTTGTATAAAACTAGATATCATTAGAATCAGAATTTTCTCTAGTTTATAATGAAATAAAAATAAATTGTACAGGTCATGTGCACACCCATGAAGACATGATGCATGCACATTTTTCATAATCAAAACTGTATGAATTTCATAGGTTTTTACCTGGTCTTTCTAAAAATTTATGCTTCAGGGTACATTTGCCTGCTCCGAATAGAGCTACAGTGGCTGCAAATAGGTTTTCAATTTTCACTGCCAATAAACAGGATGTTAACAGTTTGTCTCCCCTCAAAACATGTGTATTTAATCTAATTTTTTAAAATTATTTTAATCATTCAACCTGTTTTAATTGAAGCTAATAAACTTATTTTTACAATCAAATACAAAAAACATGATACTTTTTCACCAATTATGTTGATAAAAAGGGACTTCCCTCCATGTCTATTTTTAGTCTGGGAATAACCCCATGTTTTTTATACGAAACTGTTTATAGCACCCTTTCAACCATAATGACGCCTTTTGACGCCTGTGTATTGTTTCAATTGAAATGTCTTACCTACCAAAAAACTGTATCAGACTTTTAAAATTACATTTGTATCTAATATAAAAAGGATATTCATGAGAATATCTGAATGGAATTTCATTGATGAAATATTTGTTTTTGCAATGCATCAATACTTTAAACATGATGATTTTTTTTTATTGAAAAATTCCTATGCAAATCAAGTATGTAAAAGAACAAAATCCAGTTAAAGTCGAAGGTTTTTGGCCAAGTAGTTTCAGAGAAGAAGAATCTTGAAATTGTTTACACCAACGACGTCAAGAGACGACAACGGACGCCAAATGATTGCAGAGGCTCACATAAGGGCCATTTAAAAAAGTAAAAGTGAAGAATTCACTTGTTTTCTAATTCTAATAAAAGTATCATATATGTGATATTTATGTTTATTTTCACAATAAAATATTGTTAACAATATTAGATGAGATTTAAGTGGTTTCTGTTTCATATTGTCCTGTTTACTATCTTCGCAAATATTCTTTCATTTTGAGAAGAGGAAATCATTTCAACTCACCTTAAACCAGCTAATCCTATTTGTAATGGTGCATAAATATATTTTCCATACTTTATCATAAATGTTTTTTTTTCTATCCTCTCCATAAATACAGGCAATAATACTACAAATATTTCAAAACAAAAATACATCTTTTAAGTAAGAAATTCAAATAAATACAACAATTCTATCATGGCTTGCAATTCCTTAAAAACCTGCAGAGGATGTACGGTAAAAAAAACTTCAACACTCTGATCAATATCCATTTTACTATTATTTAAGAAAGAAAGAAAAGGAATGTACTTTGCTTATGTATACCGATGACATTTATGTGAAAATGCCTGCATTTTGAAATCTTTCACTTGGGTGATGATGAGGGTGTATTTTGACAACCTTGACACCCATGAGGTCTTTCACTGCTTATTTGTGGAGGTTTTTTTCTTCAATATAAAGTTATTGTTTTTTTACATCCTGAAGTTATGATGGCAACGCTAACATGTTAATGTATTAAATTTTTGAAGTAATTTCTTTTTCTCTCCAGTCTGTGGTTGTTGTGAACAATGTTGCGTTTCACAAAACATTAGCTCTATTTTCAATATTGTTTGCCCTTTCTTCTGCACATTTTGCCAATTATTCTCTATTCTGTTCACACCCATCCAGACCTCATATATTCTTCAACAAATTAACTGTATAAAATAAGAGTTTAAAACGGCAAGACCGTTGTAAGAGATCATATGAAAACATTGGGTCTTTATGGAAACATCCCTTTATACATTATAACCAATATTTTTTGTCTATTGATTTATAGTTATACATACTCATGCTAGGAGCTGCTATAAGTATCCTGGATATCACAACCTGGCTAATACCTTTCACTGCAGCATACTGAAATCACATAATACAATACAGTAATATATAGTATTCTGGATAACACAACCTGGCTAATACCTTTCACTGCAGCATACTGAAATCACATAATACAATACAGTAATACATAGTATCCTGGATAACACAACCTGGCTAATCCCTTTTACTGCAACATACTGAAATCACATAATACAATACAGTAATATATAGTATTCTAGATAACACAACCTGGCTTATACCTTTTACTGCAGCATACTGAAATCACATAATACAATACAGTAATATATAGTATTCTGGATAACACAACCTGGCTAATTAATACCTTTTACTGCAGCATACTGAAATCACATAATACAATACAGTAATATATAGTATTCTAGATAACACAACCTGGCTTATACCTTTCACTGCAGCATACTGAAATCACATAATACAATACAGTAATACATAGTATTATAGATAACACAACCTGGCTAATACCTTTCACTGCAGCATACTGAAATCACATAATACAATACAGTAATATATAGTATTATAGATAACACAATCTGGCTAATACCTTTCACTGCATCATACTGAAATCACATAATACAATACAGTAATATATAGTATTCTGGATTACACAACCTGGCTAATTAATACCTTTTACTGCAGCATACTGAAATCACATAATACAATATGAATGGAAATTGTGAACAAAAATTCTATGTTATTTTTTTTCCTGTGAGTGTTGAATCATTTTTTCTTTGCAGCTTTTGAAGAATCTTCTGCTCTTTATCTTATATAAACTTAAAATAATCAGCATTTAATGATATCGTCTTTTGAAAAACACATAATGGTAGATCTTGAATTGTATCTAACTTTGATTGTAACTCACAAGATTGTAGTAACATTTCTTATCATTTTTTATAAAGTTGGGAATGTTTTTTTTCATCTTTTATAACATTCAAAATATTAAATTGCCAAAATCATATATTGCTAAGTGAGCATAAGATACCTAAATTGTGATTGTGGCAAGTTGTGTCAGGATTGACTTTCTGGTTTTGAAGGAAATGAGTTTTACAAAAATTTACAACAACATACAATAACTAACTTGTCCAAGGTGAGCTTATTATAAATTGAATTGACTGATGTGAAATTTATGTTTCGTGTACAAACTTACCCGAGACTCTGTTACTTTATTATTCTTTTCATCAAACATAGTCACACCATGTGCAAACTCACTGCAATATAATTATCAAAACATCATTTTTGGTACTAAATAGGTTAATGTTAGAATAAATTAAAAAAAACATTTGTCAAAAATAAACTTCCTATTATTTTTTATCAAAGTTGTATTAAAACTACAAAAGAAAATTGGATTTTGTCTTTTAAAATGATTGCTGAATTGAAAATTTGTATACATTGTCTTAACATGACGTCCTACAGGATGTTTTCAGATCTTTCACCAGTGAAAAACAAAAAGAATTTAAGAAAATTGTGTTACCAAATCCATTAATGACTAGTTATAAATCAATCAATCTCTGACATACCTTTGTCTCATCAAAGGAACATTTACAGCATTAGAAGCAGCTACAGCTGCAAAAGGAACAAATCTCTGTAAAATTGGTGATCTCGTCTGCAAATAGAAACATGATGTGTGTTGGCACATAATACACATTATCGCTATTTGGAAATCTGTCCAGCTTGAACTTTTGATGTCATACAACAATCCCTTTTCATTATGGCAGATATTTTCTATTTTGCGTCAAAATTTTACTGAAACTTTTGTGATCTCCAGTAAAGGCGAACAAATAGTGATAAGGTGTATGATTGCTATCCCATCAGGCATAGAATAAAGAGTGTGTCTGCTAAATCTAACTATAAGTCATCAAAGAATAATGTTATTGTACCAAAAACAAGCTAAAGATCAACAGACATTACAAAAAAAGTAAACTTTTCATAAAATATTCTATGTCAAAGGCCTACAACTCAGATTGTCATACATAAAGAAACTTGATCTATAGTTCATCTTTAAACACTGATAAACAAAAAACTGTTGACACAGAGATGTATCTTGCCTGAACATAATTTGGATAGTTTAACATTTCTTCTTTACTCCTTCATTCTGTTGTGATCTAAAATACTTTAATATTCAAGATAACTGTCGAAAGTGTCTTGATTTCATTAATATTATTTTATTAAAAAAATAGTTGTTTATCAAATTCTTATCAATCTTAATACTGAAAAACAATCATCATCTAAAATATATACCAGATCCTCAACTCTAAAATAGCACATGAAACTGTCAAGTCCAAACAAATACAATACATCACATTAAATGAAGAAAAGAGAGTATACTAACATTTGCTAGGAGAGACTTGAGACCCAGGGCAGTAACCAAAGCAGAAGTTGTAGCAGACACATAGGCTGTGACAATCTGGCTGAAATATAATGAGAGGTATTAATTTCAAGAAGTAGAATTAGTTGACTGTGAACTATATATAGCAACCCAAATTTTCCCAAAATGTACAGCAATCTGCTGATCATAATCACACTAGTACAAATGATTTAAAGTCCCAATACCCCTATAGTGAAAGAAATATAATTTGTAAGGTGTATATTTGTATTACACTAGCAACATTAAAGTACAAATTAACAACTGCATAAGAGAATGAAGTTACAATATGAGTTCCCTAACAATTCTTCACAACATCACATGAAGGTTCATGTGTTTCCCAACATTCCCATTTACAACTATTATTTTCTTTTACAAAATCAAGTACATAGTTATTTTTATTTATTGAAATAGGCTGTTCAATATCAATAGATAACCATCAAATTTGAAGGTTTTATCTTGTAATAAAAAATAATTTAAAAACAGAAAAACAGAAAAAGGAGATTTCATGTTTTGCAAATTGTTAAATGGTGAATTGGTAAGTAAATGTGATGTTATCTCTCTATATACTGAAGGCATGTGTGAATACATAGTCCATATGCCAATTACCGATTTGATTCTGTAATTACACACTTTTTAAACAGACTACTTCCCTTTGTCAATCATAGACTGGTTCTATACCAGACAAAATTGCGTTTCCCCAAACAAAGCATGATAAGTTGAAACTGATATATTAGTGTTTTAAAAGGGTTTTTTTTAGTGAAAAATAACTTCTGTTATCAAAAGTATTTAGCTTCACAACAAATAAAATGTAATTGAAAGATTTGAAAACATGGTTATACATTAAACACAGATACATTTGCTCTATCTGCTAGCTATTTGTTGTCGATAAAAAGTTATGTTCTAAAGGAGACAACTAAAATAGGGATCTCTAATAACAGGCTCAATAACAGGAATTGGCAAACAGAGTATTCTAGTGTTTATCATGTTTATATTTTGCAACCAATCACCATTTCTTACCAGATCTATTATTCACTGAAAATTGGCAAGACAGACCAGAAAAATATTAACAAAACATGTGGGATACCAATTCTCAAAAATTTCTTTGGTATAGGTGAACCTCATATTTAAACATTCAACAAATAATACATTTCCTATAGGATTGTATGTAGACTTTGGCAAAACCATGATTCCAAATATTCATGAAAATACATGTTTTACTGAATCCAATAAAAAATGAAACCAACAAAAACAAATGAATCCACAATATTCAAATTCATTATTATAATGGTAGATAAATGCTTTAACCCAGATTATTCAACTGACCTATATATGGGGCTATGGTTTAAACTAATTTTTAAAAGATTTCAGAAATAAATAAAATGCTTTTCTGAACACAGCCTGATATGACCATAGAGGTCTAACCCTGAACAGTTGGGGCAAATTTAGACACAATATTCAAGCTTGATACTATCTGAATTTGGATTGTGATCAAATTTTTGACATAATATAGGTTTCTGACACAAAATAAATGTGGTCAAAGATCTTACAAATCTAATGCACAATACTGTGGAATTGAAGATTTCTTCTTGAAAATTTTCAAAAATTTTAAATTGAAAAATTTTAAATTAAAAATGCAAATGAAATATGAACCCCTAAAAAAATTGGAACCCCCACCAACAAACTTTTTGGACCCCCCTTTGGAGCAGTGACCATCAAACACAATTCCAGTCTTTTCTTTATAGTATGGAACCTTGTAGTACAACTTTAGAGAGATCCATACACTTAAACACCAGTTATTGTCTTGAAACTAGAATAATGCTTGGTTTTGACACTTTTTTTGGCCCTCAATTCCTGCATGTTTGGGCCAATTATCCCCTCAATTATTAATTATTATTAACTCAATCCAAGCCTTCCCTTTGTGATATGGAACCTTGTGGAACAATGTCAGAGAAATCCATACACTTACACACAAGTTATTGTCCCGAATCTACAAAATTTGCTTGTTTTTGACCCCTTGTTGGCCCTTAATTCCTAAACTGTTGGCACCATAACTCCCAAAATGAATCCCAACCTTCTACTTGTGACAATAAACATTGTGGTACAATTTCAGAGAAATCAAAATCCTTATACACAAGTTATTATCCTGAAACTAGAAAAATTATTGTTTTTGGCACCTTTAGGGCCCCTAATTCCTAAACGGTTGGAACTATCATCCCCAAAATCAATCCTAACCTTCCTTTTGTGGTATTGAACCTTCTTAAAAATAATTATACAGATCCATTAACTTAAACTAAAGTTATTTGTCTAAAAACCAAATGTCTTTGGACGACAACGCAGACAACAACATCATAGCATTATATGAACCCAACATTTTTTTGGCGGTCGTATAAAAATCAGAACTTGCATTATTAACTTATTCATGAATTAAAAAAAATGTGAGAAAAAAATTACAATGAGTTCAATTCAGGGGAGATGATTAAACTGAATATTTCTGAAAATTTACCAAATAATATACTGTTTTGTTTAAAAGCAAGACACAATTTGTCTTTCTATTTACTGAAAGGTATTCTATTTACTGAAAGGTAATGATCTAAATTATATCTTCACAAAAAAAAATCCATTATTGGAAGTTTTTGTTTTATATGTCAAAAATACAATTTTACAAAATATAAATTTGTTTAATTTCAAACCACCTACATGAAGACTCAGAAAACTCACCTTCAATGCCGACCCTCATGGGTACTGTCAAGGTCATTTAACACCACTGCAGTACATGTAGCCTTACCATTTTCAAATGAACTTTGAATGAATATACATTTAAGCTCTTTAATTAAAAGTTTTTCTACATTTATTTTTTGTGTCTGTCTACCATAAAACCTTAAGTTTGATTATTGATTGCTACTTGAAAACTACCACAATAAAAGCAAAGTGGTTTTATATATGGCATTAAACATAAGCAACTATGATTTCAATTATTGTAGTTTTTTGGAGGGAGGTCTTGATTGAACTGATTATGACTGAATGGTATGTTGAATGTCTTCGATATCAGTCTTTTTACATGTTTTATAAAGACTTTACATTAATCAATGAACCATGATAATTAGGACAGATAAACCCTGTCAGACAGGACACATACAGTGATTCTAAAGATCAAATATTTTTTTACATATCTTTCAAGTAACTGAGAAACTGACTAAAATTGAAATTGTAATCCTAGATTAATGTACATGTACCATCAAAAACAAAAGTCAAGGTCAGATGATCCAGACATGTAAACATTATATTCATTCTATAAACTAACTATAGTTTACCTATTATAGTAGTAACTTAGAAAGTGGTTCAAAGTCAACAACTGTATCTTGATCATTGATCCACGTAAATTGAGTCAAGGTGCCATAATTTCTGTCGGATTGACATGTACAATTTACAAATTCCAATGATTCAGTGGACCAAAATAGACATAATAGATTTTAATGAACTGAATAATCAAAACATATAATGTTATTCATTTGAATGTTTATATTAAAGTACCTTTAATCAAGTATACCTTGTGGTAAGTTCTGATGCAGCATTTCTGTTTGTATAATTAACTAAAGCGTTAAATGACTGATTGGCCCATTGCCAAAATATAACAGATGATGTACCTCTGTAATAAAAAAAAATACTTTATTAAAGTAAAAAAGATTTATTTTTCTGAATCTATAGTTCTCAATTGTTGTTATATAAATAAATAATAAGCTGGCTGCCCCAGGAATGAATCCCCATCTACATATCAATGTGTAAAAACATTTTATGTACAATTATTACATACAATGGGAGGAACAAAACAGATTGTAAAATATTCTTCAGAACTTGAGCTTTATTGAGATGTGTGAAAACTTTCATTTTGTGATCAAAGTACAATGCATATTTTTTTAGAACAGCAAATCATAAAAACATCGAAATCAAAAGGTAGCTTGTCTTATAAAACATTTAATAATGCATAATGCATATAAGGGGGAAGGGTTGAGATCTCACAAAACATGTGTTAACCCAGCCGCATTTTTTGCACCTGTCCCAAGTCAGGAGCCTTTGTTAGTCTTGTATGTTTTTTTAATTTTAGTTCATTTATATGTTTTAGAGTTAAGTATAACATCCATTTTTCCTGAACTAGTACACATTTTTATTTAGGGGCCAGCTGAGGCCTGCCGCCAGGTGTGGGATTTTCTTGATTCCTTAAAGACCTATTGGTGGATTTCAGCTGTTTTCTGTACTTTAGTCAGGTTGGTGACTCTTTAACATATTCCCCCTTTGCATTCTCTTTTTTATAAAAATATCATAATTCCAGAAAGAATAAATAAGCTATCATGAGGAAGATGAGAAATATAAAATTTTGTTGGTTTTTTTAAAATTTCAGTGGAGTGAAGAAGTGTAAAATCATCAATATTAAAATGTATTAAAGTATTGAGTATTGTGCAGACATTTGGTAAGATTCCTTTAAAACATTCTTGACTTTTCCTGAGACATACTTGGTTGGATGGTTGGATTTATCTTAGCCAAAACAAACGTTAAGTTTGATTTTGACGTTTTCACTTTTACTAATTCCTGAGTTTTGGTTCTTGATTGTTTGAAAAATTCAAAATTTTGTTTTCGGAATTATAAACAGATACCCCTTTTTGAAATTGATTGAATTTACATGTACGTTAAGTACATTTTCAATAGGGTTGTGTGCAGACTTTTGCAAAACTCCATATATCCAACATCCACAAATTGGTATAGATGAAAATAAATGAACCCACTGTACACTTATTTTATTCATATTTATCATGACATAAATCATTACCAGTCCTCCCTTGAAATGACATCTGACCTATGACCTATGACCCATACCTGTACCATGTGATCATGGCTCCTATTAGCACCATTCCTCCTGGTACCTGGAATGACATTCTACCTATAACATTTTGAAGTTCCCCTGTATCTGGATGGAATGCTGATAGATAGAGCTGCTGAGCTCTACGTATATCTTTGACTGTTGTTCCCGATGGAATGTTGTTCTGTCTAAATGTATCATACAAGAAAAAGTAATTTTAATATCATGATGTTTTGTTTTATCCAGGCATTTGCCATAATGACATCATCATGCATACCATAATGATCATTACACAAAAGTGTTAAAGACTGTTTTAAAGGAGATATCATGACACATAAAAATATTTTGTTTGTATCATTTATCTTGAAATATGACATTATGAGTCATGTTATTGATTTGAGTTTACGATATCAGTCTAATATTTGGTAACTGCAGTACAAGAGGTTGTTGGCTATTCTATGTCTTTTGTTTTCTTGTTTGAATTGTTTCACTCCTTTTTTTATATTGGGGCCTTTTATAGCTGACTATACCGGATTGTTTTGTCATTGTTAAAGGTTGTAAAGTGACCTATAGTTGCTTACATCAATTGATCTTAAGTGTATAGTTGTCTCACATTTGATGATTTCAATGTTCAGCTAACTGTAAAATCAAGGACAAAAGTTAAACAAAATTTTTGGTTACATTTAAAACATCATTTATATGTAATTGTGACCAAATCTTAAAGTTGATGTTATCACAACTGCATGGTCAACTACCTTAAAAGCCTATAGTTTTAAATAGGTAGAGGATGCATAGTACTATTCAATAAGAGGCATAAAATGTATAGTATAATTACATAATTAGTGAAATCTTACCTGACAGCATGGATTAGATCTCTAGCCTGAAATAAGGTTCCTGATGACACCAGACTGTTTCTGGGGTCAGTCATCCATGCATAATATTTCCTTCTACCACTAAACGTATTCTGGTCCCAAATTGGGGTATCTAAGTCAACTTCAA
This sequence comes from Mytilus edulis, assembly GCF_963676685.1. Classification (NCBI taxonomy): domain Eukaryota; kingdom Metazoa; phylum Mollusca; class Bivalvia; order Mytilida; family Mytilidae; genus Mytilus; species Mytilus edulis. The sequence continues at coordinate 11,861,044 of NC_092345.1, forward strand.
CCATTTCTGGCTTTAATGTAAAATTCTACAATAAACAATATGATCTTGCTGTCAAGATTAAAGCATATTTTCTAAGTGTGTACCTATGATGACTGATGTTATTCAAATAAAAAGTTTGGCACTGAAAAATTAAAATACCTACCGGTAATTTTGTACTGAAATATGAAAAATAAATAAGTCTATACAAATATATTCCAAAAAGTAAGTTTGAACTGAAATATTTGAAATAACTAAGTTTGTACAGAAGTCATGGAAGTACAATTTGTATTCCAAAACTAAAATATTCTTTGAACTGACATACATGACATATTTCATTACAATTTGTATTACATGTACTAGTACTTAGTTGCAATATATTACCATGCTTTCCCAGTGAAATAAAGAATGATAATTTCACTCCTCTGACATCATACAACAATATGTGTTGTCAAGCTATATATATATATATTAAGACATTAGGTTGCATCAATGCAAAGTGTGGATCAGGATGTGTAGTAAAAGATTTAGTTCCTTGCATTTTCTACTTTACTTCCATTAAAAAGCCCATTGTCCAAATGTTGTCAACATAATGAAATTATTAACTTATAATATAATTTAAATATCGAAAAACCAAACAACTATCTGATATTTAATGTGTTATTCACTCGTTGAATAATTTCTATATTTTGATTTTTCAATACGCTTGATTCTGATAGTTGTCTTACTTTTAGAGAGTTTGGTTTTGAGTAAACTTTTATGTCACTTGGCCATATGTTGGGCATAAAATCTACCTTTCTGTACGTTGAGCAAAGCAAGTAATATTCTTATAACTGCTGCAGGTAATTGAGGTTATCATCTTATTTGTCAAATGATAACCTTACTATTAAACCCCTGTTTGGTTTTATAAAACAAAGACTAATTGACCAGGGTTTTCAGGAACAACATGCAAATATTTCAGCATCTCCAAAATTAACATTTTTCCAAAGTGTTTACAAAATGAGTGAACGGGCAGGTTATGTTGATGCTTTAAAAAATAGATCAGATCGATCATTATTATGTAAATTAAGAGTTAGTGCTCATAACCTTACCATTGAAAGAGGTAGATATTTAAAAGTGCCCAGAGATCAAAGAATTTGTGAAATCTGTAAAAGTGGCGAAATTGAAAATGAACAGCACATGCTGCTACATTGCAGAGGTTACTCCAGTATTAGAGAGACTTTTGTATTAAAAATGTTCAAAATTACAGGAAAAAGTATATCCACATTGTGCGATAAAAATAAAATAAATCTTATACTTAATAATACACCTTATACGGCACTAAAATTATCTTCCTCTCTTGTAACAAATTGTTTAAATGCAAGAAGTAATCTATTGTAATAGATTTTCATTATACCTTTAATCGTTTATTCACATATATATATATCATGTATATAATTGTTTGTATTTTACTACCATGTATAGCAAATTGTTTATCCATTTGTTCATTACCATTTATTGTAAATGCGTTTGTGACAATAAAATATTTCAGGGCTTCCAAAAAATATTTGAGCCAGCCGGACATTTTATATCTGATCCCGATTTTAATCCCTAAGACTAAGTCACAAAAGGCAATTTAAATAAATTATAGTAATCTGAGATGGCCATCCCAATGATTGACATTAGATTAAAAAAAACGTTATTAAACTTTACTTTGATATGAATTTGATGTTCTGATGTAAACTGTTAAATTGACAGTGCATCATTCAAAGTGTGCACATCAGCATGCTCATATATCTGCCTTAGACTTTTTATTTGTGCAAAATGATGTTGTCAAAAACTTTACTTTCGTTTTTAAACCGGATGTTGACATGACAATGATAAAACATGGACCATATACAGATACGTAATATCCTTGTACGTTTTTTAAGCATGACTGAGTGAAGAAGCTCTTTCCACATTATTTCTTGAACAAAATACGTCAATTGAACTTAAGATACAGTTTTCAATGATGATTTTAGCATTTTTGAAGAAATGTAGGATGCATAATTAAACTTCCCACCTGTGCACATGCGCACATGTGTTCTAGTTCATACTACGTAGTTCTGACGATTTTTCATTTAAAACCTTTTTAAATTTTTCATTAAATCATGTTTATAAATGTATTTCTTATAATTTTAATCTTTTAGACTAAATCAATTAGATACAAACAGCTGAAATGTTAAAAAATGATTCTTAATAGACCGATCAATTTATACGATGTCCGGTACTGAAAATAGTTTACCTGTCACCTGAACAGGTAGATTTCAGGGTTCACCGATTTCAGCTGTCCAACAACTAATTAGCCTTGATTAAAATTAGAAAATATTGAAGTAGGGGTTGTTTTGATAGTAATTATTAATTAATCATAATGTCACTTTTATGACCAGAAATGTGTGGCTGTTAAAGTCAAACTATTGGGTCAAAAAAGATTGTGAATTATATAAATTATGTAAAAATGACCGCAAAAGCCATGATATCTAAAAAGTAAAAGACCGTTTCATGCTTTTCCCAGCCGGACTTTTACCGGACATTATACAATTGTCCGGAATATATGACCATTTTGGAAGCCTTGGTCTTGTCTATTGAAAAATGTCAAGCAGTTACAATGACTTTATCAGTTCAAAGTAGAAGAGATCCAGTACGCCCATAAAATGTTTCAATTATGCATGAGAAAAAGAGTATGTCTGGTAATGGAAATGATAAATCAAGTGTAAAAGTTATTCCTTAAAAATGTCCAAGTGTGAACTAAATTATAATTAATTAAGCTTTGACTGTAATATATTTCTAAATAACGAAGAACTCTAGTCCATACTGAAATGTTCTTGATAAACTTGGAAAGTACTATTTGTTTAGCTTTGAAATCTGTAAAGGATCTGATGGGTGGGTTAATATAAAAGAAGTTTAAGAACTGGTTAAAATTTTGAGTTATCTCCCATGTCACAATTTTTGGAATATTATTCAGAAATTACTCTAAACTGATACAATGGTGTGAGCTTATTTTTCTTTAAAAGGGTGTTTTTATGCATTAAAAGTATGCTCATTTATAATGTCATCACAAAACAATCTGATTAATTACGTTACCTATTTTTTCCACGTTCCAATGATTTTCTGAGATTATTTTCATGTATAGGAAATCTTTTGTGTGAAGTTACATTAAGTTATTTCTTCCTCTTTGAAACCGAGACTCTTACGTCACGCGTAGTTACTCCAAGCCAAAAAGAAAAGGGGTCAAAATATTTGTTCAATCATGGTAAATTAAGATACAATGGCAATCTTTGTAACTAATTAGATTTTGTACAAAAAAATGTAACGACTTATGTTCGTTTAAACTGTGTCAGTGCTCCCATGACCATGTATTTTTTTACTTCTCGGAAAATTGGTCTCAAATTTTAACCAACCGGTGTGCGTACATCATGACATTTACAGATTCTGTCCAGTTGATTAAAAATCTTGTCTAGCAGGTGTTTTTAACCAGTAAGAGACCCCACAAGCCATGATCCTCAATCTTAAGGCCTGTTGGCACGAATTGTCCCAATGTGCGGTTTTTCTCTCTGGTGCGTTTTCCTCGATGTATTTTCTTCTATGTGCTTTAAATTTGGTATGCGCTGGTTAAGATTGGGATTGAGGAACAGCAGTATTAAATCTGCCCGTTCTGTCAATGTAATGTGCCACTGTTTGTAATTTGGCTTTTGTCTCTTCTGTGTTCTGTAATGCAGTATTCTAGGACCATGAGAATTGCTATGAGTTCCGCCAGAAGGATGGATCCTCTTTGTGCCACAGGTCTATATAATCTGGCAGCAGGTTTAATGTGTTCAGCATAGATAATTGCACCTGCTCCACAGGGTCCTGGGTTCCCTAAGCATGATCCATCTGTAAACGATATTGCTTGTTCCTGTGAGCAGTCTCCCATGAGTTGGTTAATGGTTTCCTGGCAAATTTCTTGTTGCTCATTTGTCCTCGATTTTGAGTTGCCTAGTCGACTCCAATATAGAGGTTTTGATTGAGTCATTTGAGTTTCTCCCAGTCTGTAGGTAAACTCTGGTTCTATAAGATTGATGTTTATCTTTGTCTGTTTTTCCATTTCTGCTGCTTGGCTTAGTGCTTTGCCCATTGGTGTTGGATACTTGTCATATGCGTCATGTTCTTCATACCTCACAAGTTGCTGTTTGATTGGTTCCTGTGCAGATTTGGATTTAATCTTTGCAATCTCTTTAATGGCTATTTGTTCTAGCCTCAGGTCTATGATAAAACATAAACTGGCCCCCTGTTGTGTTCACTTATCCGTTATCGCTACACTCACAACAGATACGGCCATATTTGACCACAGGATTTAATAATTCGGCAAGACTAGTGCATCATGTGCTATATTTATTATGTATTATACTGATAGGAAATCAAACGATAGATAAGCACATTTATAACCCTACTGAAATCTTAAGGGAATGAAAGATACCGGCTCATTTTGTCAAGAACATGATAACACGCTCGCTGGTCATTTATCTGTCCTTGTGTAGAAAATTGCGAATTAAACATGCTTTTATAGCTACATTGTACAAAAATGTAGCTAAACCTCTCACTTGCATGACATGATTTTCAATTGCAGAATTTAAATATAAAATGTACATCAAACAATAAGGATACTACAGCAGCCTGTTTAGGAGCACAAACACAAATTCCTAATCCAATATTTTGAGCTTAGACATGTACATCATGTACATGTATACATTCTAACTGCTTAATAAAGATCTGATTTTAAATGAGGTACTGAAGAAAATAAAAATCCAACCCCAAACATAACAAGTAGAAAAGGTTAAAAATATCAATTGTGTCACTGAATTAACACTTAAATCAGTAAATATCGAAATCACCTTAAACAGTTGCTGATTTTACTTTTTCTAAAGATAAGTGCAGGAATATTGAGAGTCAGTTACCTGTGATTTTAGAATTTTCAACATGTTCAACTGTCCTTGAATGCTCAAAAAAACGCTGACCACAGTCTATTTCCTTTAAGAAGTCTTTACTTTACTAAACCTCAATTCAAAGCATGCTGCACAATTTATACATGATAATTGCATATATTTTTTTCGAAGGTCTTAAATTAAAAAAAATGGGATTAAAGGTACTGATTATAAATATGAAACCAGTAAACCCAAGATCATCACCCATCACACATTGTGTCTCTTCTTTCTATCAAATTTCTGATGAAACAGTTTACCATGTTTACAAGTTACATGTACATTGTACATGTACATCATTGGCACTTCAAACTCTCAGTTTTAAAATAAGGGCATTTGGAAGAGAGTGTATGTCAGTATGCTATACCTTGCAACACAGTTTGAGATTCATCACTCATCAATTTCCTGGTACCTGTTTTCTAAATATATGACGTTTTTTGTCTCATTTTTTCACAGCTTTCTGAAATTTGTTATCAGGGTTTTTGTCAACTTCCTGATGACCAAATACTTGTTTTATATTTGAAACATACATTTACATGTAATGGCCATGTATAACCCCCCTTCTGTGTAACCCCTGTTTGTCTGTCTAGCCCAATAAATTTGTGTCTTTTTTCTTCAAGAACTACAAATATAAGCTTCCAGAAATTTTGTATTTGGCCTCTGTTAAACCATGTGATGAACTTTCAGATCCATCAATCATCAACTTACTGATTACGAATACTTGCATGTATATACATGTATTCCAAATGTAATGCCCACATACATGTACATGTATGAAACTTTTGAATTTTTCAAGGGGAATACAGATAAGACTCCAAAATTAAGTTTATAATGATAAATTAAAGTGAAATTATTGATTGAATGTTCAGTCTTGATACTGTTGAATATTTTATGAATGTTCATTGATGTCAGACAGGAATCAATTAATTTGTGATCACAAAAACAAATCCATTTCTAACAAAAAGTTCATCTGAGTATAGAGGAATCCCCCTGTCTGTTTATTTGCATTGCAAAGGCAACCCCTGACTTCTTAGAATTCTAGTTTTTTTCATTGATACATTTGTACATGTACATGTAATTCACATTTTGATTATTAAGTTTAATATTTAGTTTGATTATTTAAAACATTTAATTCCATTTATATTTTACAGGGTCTTTTAGATTTGTTACGTAAAATGAAATCAGGAAATGATAAAGAATTACGGATATTACTTTTAGGACTAGATAATGCTGGGAAAACAACCATATTAAAATCATTAGCATCAGAAGATATAAGTCATATAACACCTACACAGGTATGATTATATATAATATTACTTTGTTGTTACAGACACTGCATGTACATTTTTTTTGTACTTAATAAACAATGCTGCAGAATATTTTAAAAGATTCCGATTTTTAAATGAAGACAAAAAATGTATAATTTTGAAATGTTGAAAATACTAAGGAATTCAATCTCAGGCATAGATTACCTTCTAGCTGAAATTGGCCTCACCTTTTGGAATTTTATATCCTTAATGCTCTTAAAGCTCCAACTTCATACATTTGTACTTGATTTGAGCTTTGAATAACATTTTATGATTGGAGCATCACAGATCGGAAATTGGTTTCAGAAATATTGAAATACATTGTATATCTAGATATTAATTTAGTTAAGTGTCAGATGATAAATATTTATGGATAAAAATACATGTACAATTATATAAAGCATGTTATTTTGAAAAGCGAAAAAGTTTCAGTTAAAACTAATACAATGTAATACATACATTGTTGTCTCAGAGAAAGTTCAAGATATGAACTATGATATTTCTTATTTCAGGGATTTAATATAAAATCAGTTCAGTCACCAGGATTCAAACTAAATGTCTGGGATATTGGAGGACAAAGAAGAATTCGACCATACTGGAAAAATTACTTTGAAAATACCGATTTACTTGTATGTACATGTATATATCTTACTACTGTATTCACAAAGGAACTCTCTAGAGTTTTACATTGTTTTACAATATACGAACAATCGAAGAACATGCTTATCTGTATTTTATTGGATATATGGAAATGATTCATCTTGTGTAAAATATTTTTTTAATAGACAATTTTGTAAGTAATAGAAAAGTGATGTTTAAACAGTGGAAACAGTATTATTGGATCAAAGTTATAAACATAGATTCTACATGTACCACTGGAGAGTGTGAGTCACTGTGTTACAATATATTCCTACTTTTAAGTTAAATTTTCTGAGCCTTTTTGAATATTTAAAAAATATTTTCTAGAGTGTAGAAGTATTGTATTGCAAGAAATTCAGTCTGTTTAACAACTGATTTTTAAACAGGACAAAAACTTCTTTTTCAAGTATCTGTAAATAGATTTGTTCTACATGAGATATCATTAGACATGATCACCTTTTCCGTGACTTAACGCATGGAAATTCAGAGAAAGCATGAAAATTTGAAAATATAATAGAAATTAATTAAAGCAATGAACAACTGATATCAAAGAAACCACACATTGATTAAAAAAATAATAAACAGGTCAGGTGATGTTTAAAGAAGAATAAGAAAAACAGGTTTATTGACTCAAATGGATTCAACAACAAATACATGTACTTTTAATATGTTTATTGATATGCTATTATGTTGCCCTTTCTGTAAAGGTTTTGAAATGACATACTGGTAGGCTCTAAATAAGTTTACAAATTTAATCCCTGTATCTTTTATGAGTTTATTGATATACATGTATTGCAGATATATGTAATAGATAGTGCAGATCAGAAAAGATTTGAAGAAACAAGTTTGGTAAGTATTTCTTTCATTGGGTTATATCACAGATTACGCGTACCCGTACATCAATTCTAACTGATTTAAAGAAAATATGAGATAATAATTTGAACATGTACAATGTATGTATTGTATAAGTTTGATAATATATACACAAATTGTTGAGATAGTTTATTTGTTCTTGTTTATGTATGTGTACAGATAAACATTCACATAGACTTCCTATCATTGATGCTCTCAAGTAATCTTTCTTCCTCTGCCAATAAATATAAATATGGCCAAAAATACATCAAATATACAAATGTAATATTCCTGACTTGGAACAAGTAATTCTTTATGTTGAAGGTGACATTGGACACCAGCAATCAATCCTATTAGTGTTACAATGTAAAATTATACAAATAATAATGAAAGAAACATGATATGAAAATATATATAGTTATAATTATATGTCGATAAATTTAATTTAACTTAATAAGTTTATGTCTGTAGCCAGTATTTTAGCTCCTATTCATATCTGATATAATTTCTAGCTGAAAAAATTTTCTCCTTTCAGGAATTAACAGAACTTTTAGAGGAAGATAAGTTAATGGGGGCGCCACTTTTAGTGTTTGCCAACAAACAAGATTTATTATCTGCAGCACCAGCAGATGAAGTAGCTAAAGGTCTGGGGTTAGATGCAATTAGGGATAGAAAATGGCAGATCCAAGCTTGTTCAGCTCTTACAAATGAAGGAGTCAAGGTTTTTATGATTCAGTTATATACCATTCTTAACCATAACCACATGGGGGCTGTAATATTAAGGCCATACTGAACTTTGACTTGTGACTTGGATGGAGAGTTGCCTCATTAGCACTCATACCACATCTTTTTATATATATTTTGTAATGATATTTAAAATTGAAAATAATTTTAATTCAATTACCATATTCTGGCTTGTATAGTTCGCACTGGTACATAGTCAGCACCTCCTTCTCCCCATGAAAGGAGTAGGTCCGGTAAGGGTCGATTTTGGCCTCAAATTTCAGATTCATCCAACGAAAGATTTTGGACACTTTTTTAAAAACTTAAGTGTCTATTTATTTGACTCCATTAGTGTATGTGAAAGATTTAAGTGATTTAGTCCTTAAAAACACTCCGATTCAAGCTCAAATATGAAAAATCTATCATATATGCCAAAAAATGTCACTTTTCAGATGGTTTTTGTCAAAAATGAAAGTGGCCGCATCCGTGTTCATCCTCAACCTTTGTATATTATCATCAAATACAACTTAAATTTCAATATAAAGAATGAATACAAATGCAGTCACTTTCATTTTAGACGGAAACTGTCTAAAATTTAACTAAATGCTATATGCTAGTACCCGATATATGTGCATTGTATTGTAAAAAATAGCCCATATTTATGCAGCAGAAGCATTCTACTTTCCAATTAATAACTAAAAGTTTACATTTTAACAGTTTTGTAAAACTGCTAGATTTTGGGGCCAAAAAGGGGTCTTACTGGACCTTCTCCTTTCAGGTAAAAAAAACTTTTTGTAACTGTTAGAAAAGGTCAAATGAAACTCTGGTAATTTCAAATCGTGTGGCCATTTGCGGTATTTTCTTGGAAAAACCTGTTTTACATCATCAAACAGAAGCTGAAACTGCTTGTAAAGGATTCTAGAACATTTCAGGATAGTTAAAATAAGTCTAAATCACACAAACAACAATATAGAAACTTGTGTATGTTTCAACCGGATGTTTGAAAAGCAAGTGTTAAAGAAGAAAAAAAACGTGAGAGTCGAAATCACTATACAGTCAGGAGTCTACTTCGTCAAAATTATCTCCCCATTACGCCAGTTCATTTTCACAATCGTAGAAATGAAAGCCATTGTAGGGATGACGCGCTACCAATATTGCTCTTGGAAACCGATAAATTTATCCACATTGCACCATTACGATCCTTATATGTCAGTTGTATTTTAATAGACAAATGTATCAACTAGCTAATGAGCATCAGTTAATAATCTTGTCTGCATTGATTCAACTTAAAACTATTGTCTGATCGGTTGTCGGGTGGAATTTTCGAAAATTCATAAACATTTAAAAAAATTCTAATTAAATATTTCGTGGAAGGGCAGACTAGATTTTTTTAGTGTATGAAGCCTATAAACCCTAGTAATCACACACAAAAAATTAGAATTTTTCGAAGATATGCATTTTCATCATCCAACTTGAAAGACTGTCGTCAAGTACTTTCAGTAAAAAAATAGCTATTCGAACAAACCTTCTCTGTTTTTGTGACTCATTAGATAGGTATTTCACTTGACCCATATATTTCATCTTTTAGTACTGTGATTTTTTTGTGTTTGAAGTCAACCTGTAGCTTTAATATATAAAAATGATAGAATCTGAAGCGAGACGATGTATGAAATATTCTTACTTTGTACGATATCAAGACAAAATACTCGACTCAAACACGCCCTAACATCAGGGTTTCCCCTGGGTCAATTGTTTTTTTCGCCACCTCTTTCGCCAAAACAATATATTTTTCGCCACTTTATTATTTTTTTCGCCAAGTAACATAACTATATTTTACGTTTAAAACTTACCCCCCCTCCCCCCCCCCCCCTTTTTCCTTAAATAAGGTGATTTTGCCCCATTGTGTCTATGATTATTCTGTCACTTATTTTAGAGTCTACATTTAATGAATAAACACTAAACATTTACTTTAAAACAACAGATTTTGTTTTTAACATAAAAGGGGGAAATATTCATTGTATTCTAAACAACTTTCTAAATGAGGGGGCCACTATACTTTTAATAATAATTATACAGAAGATATAAGTCCTGGAATACAACAAAATTAATGGACATGTTTTGATTATATAATACCAGTATAGTTCGTAGGGAAAGTTTCTTTAAAAGAAAAATATTGATGTGCCCTTTTGTACTAAGAAGTGGTTTTTACAACAAAACAAAAGCTTTTATCACATGATATTTTGCTTCAAACATGTGCGTCGCAAAGTCGTAAATAAATTCTGTATGTGACATTTAGCGGAAGCCATTTTAACCATATCATTTTGTCAAACAATTCAATCAACACCTTTATTAATTAGTCCTTTGTTGTCGATAGCTATAAAATGCAATCAGCTGATTATTGATTTTCTGTCCAAATCTTAATGAGGTCAAGGTGAATTCCGAGTATTGTCTGATCGGGTAAAGTCCGAGAAACTCGAAAAAAGTAAATAAACAAGATTGAGGAAAATAAATCGTTCTATATATTTCTTTCGCCAAATTCTTTCGCAAATGACGAATTTTTATCGCCACAATTATTATTTTTTCGCAAATTGCGAAAATGGCGACCGCCAGCGGAAACCCTGCCTAACATAAAAAGGCGCACTCGATTTTCTCTTTTCGATACAATTATTACCCATTTTTTTGAATTTTTTCTTCAGTCACATAATGGAAGGGCAGACACGAAAATTACTGAACTAATAGATTGATATGTTTTCCGTCCGTGGTAATTTTTTCATAAAAATCGGAGGTTATGCATTTTCTTCATCCAACTTGAAAGATACCCATGTCGTCGACTTGATATCTAATAGTTCTGCTTAACTATGTACTAGATAAATTGAAAACTTATGCAAATGGTGTTTTTAAAAATAAAACACCTCGTAATTGAGAAGAAAATTGCAATTTTGTTTGTTTCTATTAACTTTTAAAAATTTTGTCACTATAGTAAACAATACAGTAAACATTTATCGCCTTCTCTAACAAAGAGCTTCGATTCTTTTGTTCTATTTCAACCTGGTTTCTGACTGTATAATACAACTTTAAAAAGTAAAACAGTTGAGTCTGTTCCATCCCTATGTGAAACAGTGTTCAATATCTATCACATCAATGTTTGAAGGGTCTTAAGCTAATACAAAACATATTAGTCAGTACGTTTTGTAGTTTACACATCGTAAGCTGGTTTACGGTTGTCTTTTTTTCTTTTTTGTACCGTTTCATTCAAGCATGTACCAGTTTATTTTGAGCAATGCATTGAAAAGAAACGATATATTTGTAATGAAACATTCTTTTTTTAATTTATCAGTATAATTTGATATTGAATAACTTAATATAGATTAGGTAAAATTATTAGTTTGAAAAATTATAAGAGCTCACTCTACAATATCAAGAACAAACATGGCGGAATGTAAACAAACCTAGCTATATTGAATTTTCTCTCTTGTTTTTTGCTTATTGTACTCTATAGGAGTCATCCCTCTCTGGAAGGTCAATTTTGTTGGAGAATAAAACTGCAGACTGTACAAGCCTTTTAAAGGTAAACAAAAATTCATCATCACATTATTAATGTTCAGGACAAAAATAAATTCAAGTTTTCTATCAATTCTGCAAAGTGTGTACTATTTATACTTTCAGGAAGGATTAGACTGGATTGCAAAAACATGTAAGAAGAAATGACGAGAATGATGGTGTAGTATTGTGATAAATTCCGAAAATCCAACATGGAAGGCGTCAACATTTACAAAATCTCTGTGATGGTGACAGGAACAACATCTTTATTTATTATCATTGTATAAGAACTTAGTATGCAATTAATACTCTTCTGTACAAGTTTTCCTCTACAATATTATGGCCTTTTAACAAGAAACAATAAAAAATGTTTATTTCTATGTTTAAGTGAAAAAGTAGTTTTAATTCTTGGCAGTTGTTCCTTTTGAATTTTTAAGAAGATTATTACAAAGTTTTTTTTATGTGAACTTGATTATAACAACTTATCCATGATAAGAATATGTATTGTTTTTCTCATCAGCATGATTTAATTATTTGTTATTGTGAAGATTACATATTATTAATATTTAAAGTCAGTTTGTTATATGTACATATATATGTATTTTTTTCACATAAATTCCCATCAAGTTTATGTGCTCTCTCTTTTTACTCGTCAAGTTTTATTGTTTATTTTCCTCTGCCTTATAGACCTGTCAAGAATAGTAAATTTTTCATACTAATACTGGTATGGGCCATTACATTATTGTTATTTATCAACCTACCATAAATGAGTCATTCCTCTTGCTTCCTAAGTTGCCTTTTTACATATTAGATATTTTAAATGCCTTGGTTGTGTGCAAATATGATGTTGTCTTTTCACCTGCAAAAGATGGGGAGATGAAGTTGTTTCCTCATCTCTACCAACACACACTTTTCAGAACTTAACTTAAGTTGATGGAAAAGTTAAAATTTGAGAATATCTACTTAATAATACAGATGTTTACCACTCCCACCTCCCTGTTAATTGATGATAACAGGAGCATGTAGTGTTACCAAGTTGTTGTCTTGGGTTGTTTTGTTATGATTTGATATTCAGCCAACATGTATGATTGTGATTGTCCTTGCTTCATAACATCAAAAATAAATTTACATTATTAATTTATCAAACTAAATTATTTGAATTACTTCCCCTTTCAACCAAAGATTTAAAATTTTTTAATCCGTCTTTAAATTTTTTTTAGAAAACTAGAAATGAGTGTTGGGACTACAAAATAACCAGTTCTTTTACTTCATAAACAGGTTTGATTTACTATTTTTTTTATTTTAATCTTACATGCTAACTGTCTTGGAGACAAAATCAAGATACGGGGTACATGATTTTTTTACTTATAACACATTTACACATGCATGTATGTTTTTGACTGCATGCATTTAAGAAAGCACATATCAGATAGCATTCCGTCCATTTTTGGGAAATAAATATGTGAATAACTTTTTAGAATAATAATATCATACTCATATTCATCTTAAAATTGTCATTAAAAGCCTGATAAATGATTTCATGATAGATAATTTATAGTTTAAATATAAGTATCTGGTTAAATTTGGTGCACAAAAAGTGATTGGGATCAAATTTAATGGATGAATTAGATGATTTTCATCAATGCACGGCAACAAAATTGATTCTTTAAATCTTGTTATATTTTCCTAAATCTAAAAAAATATCACCACTTTATAACACCATTATAAAATGCACAGTAATTTTCAGAACTCTAGAAGGAGCATACTTTTAGGTCTCTTAGAAAAACACTATGGTAAAATATTTTCTCTCAAAAATGCTATTAACTTAAGTTGTAAATAATTATTATTTATCATTTGTTGCATTATGTTAACATTTAACACAGCATTATAATTTGTAACATGTAGTTTAATTTTCTTCTTCAATTCATGATTAATATAAGATATATGGTAATGGGAAAAAATCATATTTTTCAAAACAGGCTTATCTGAAGGCTTAAATATTTGAAAGTGACCTAATATATATAGTTAAATTTATGTTAATTACCTATTAATAGGAAAAATAGTATGTGCAACATTCCTGCTTGAACTTTTCTCTGATTGCTTTTAATTAATTAAAAGGAACAACTTTTATATGTTAAACCATTATTTTTTTATGCACATAATTTGAAATGATGGTTGCTATTGTTATTGTTTATTGCGTATTCAAGTAATTTAAGGTTGTGAAATCTCTATATTTCTGAATGTTAACATTTGCTTTACCATTGTATGTATCAATTTCTTAGAAACAAAGAATTTGTCTTATTAATTCATTTAAATGAAGGGTGTAGTTAACAGTAGTTACTTCCATTTTAGTTTTATTCTATGATGTCATATAAAATCAAGCTAATCAGAATTACTCTGGAGTTTTTGAAATGTTTTGTTCAAATTAAAATTTTATCTATTTGTTCACCAGCAAATCTTACATTAGATAAAGTGAGCTAACTGAGTTTAAAACAGTTTAGTTGCCATATACTTTAGCCTACCAATTAGTAAAACATCTTTACTATTAATTTGTTAAGGAAGCTTGTATAAGATCTGTAGTTCAGAATTGTGTAGTGTTGTAAGTGTTCCGTCCAAAGTTTTTGTACATCACTTTATATGTGAAGATCTGTGTCAAAATCATGTATCACTGAAAATTAAAATCCATTTTGTATCTGTGTTTTATTGTTTCATTGCCTACTGAGTAATAGTGACACATATGTCAAATGTGGAAAGAACATGATGATGTAGCTTACAATTTGCTTAAATGAGTTGTCAATATCTTTTACTGTTTCAGAGGTGAAGCAATAACAAGAAGAAAAAATCAGCATACAGGGAGATGACTCGCAGGAAAAAGTGTATGGTGAAAGTGAAAGCATAATCACTTCATTATCATGTGCAAAATCTGCTATTCTAAAAAAATATGAACATCAAAAAGTGCGGTTTGATTGATTGCTGTGTATAAGTCACTTTTTCACAATATTGAGCTTTTTTATTGGTGGGAAATCTGGAATGTCCTCTGGTAATACTATTGACAATCCTAATCAATCAAAATTGAAGTCTTAGTGCACCTGCCCCCTGCAGGATTTAATCTCATATGTCTGTCTGGCATGTACCATCTGACCTTGACCTCATTTTATGGTTCACTGGTTAATGTTTAGTTTTTATACGACTGCAAAATATTTTTGGATGGTACAATGGTATGATGTCGTCTGCGTCGCTGTCCAAAGACACATTTGGTTTCTGGACAATAAATTTTAGGTGAATGAATCCTTTGAAATTCAGTATGAAGGTTCAATACCACAAAAGGAAGGTTGCGATTGATTTTGGGGATGATGGTCCCAAGACTTTAGGAATTAGGGGCCCAAAACAAGCATTTTTCTTCTTCAGGATAATAACTTGAGTATAACTTTTTCAATTGCTCTGAAATTGTACCACAATGTTTAATACCACAAAGAGAAGCTTTGGATTCATTTTTGGGATTATGGTGCCAACAGTTTAGGAATTAAGGGGTCAAAAACAAGCATTTTTATAGTTTTTGGACAAAAACTTGTGTTATAGTATATGGATCTCTCTGACATTGTACCACATAGTTCTATGACACAAAAGGAAGGCTAGGATTGATTTTTTTTTGGTCCCATTCTAGCAGGAATTAAGGGCCAAAAACAAGCATTTTTCTAGTTTCCAGACAATGACTTGTGTTTTACTGTATGGATCTCTGTGAAATTGTACAACAAGGTTCCAAATGACAAAAGAAAGGCTGGAATCAAGTGTGGGGGTAATTACTCCAAGGGGAGGTTCAAAAAGTTAGGGGGTTCAATTTTTTTTTTTTCAAAATTTTTCAAATTTCAAAACAAATTTTTGAAAAGTTTCAACAGGAAATATTTATTTGCACATTATTGCCCAATAGATTTGTAAGATCTTAACATTTGTTTTGTGTCAGAAACCTATATTATGTCGAAAATTTGATCACAATCCAGATTCAGACAGTATCAAGCTTCGTATCAGGCTACACTCAGCGAAGCAATTTATTGTGGTATGATCTGTTTCTCAAATACAATAAGCAATTGTTCAGCTATATTTGTTTTATGGAATGATCATAAACATGTCTGTCTGGTTAGTATTATTTCATTGACCTCAATTTCAAGGTTCCTTGGTCAAGTAAAGTTTTTTTGTTTTTGGTCAGTTTCTCAGAAACGTTCGTCCGACGTAAATATAAAATTTCAATCCTGGTATCTATGATGATTTTAATTATGAGCAATAGGGTCAGCTTTATTTGGTGTATGGAATGATTGCAAATTGTAAATGTTTGTCTGATGTGTATTATATGTATTCGACATTGACTTCATTTTCATATATATATAGTACATTGGTCAATGCTAAGTTTTTGGTTTTTTTTTTTGGTCTGTTTTTACCAGATACAATGAGCAAT
This sequence comes from Mytilus edulis, assembly GCF_963676685.1. Taxonomy (NCBI): domain Eukaryota; kingdom Metazoa; phylum Mollusca; class Bivalvia; order Mytilida; family Mytilidae; genus Mytilus; species Mytilus edulis. The sequence continues at coordinate 11,877,507 of NC_092345.1, forward strand.
AGATCAAATATATTTGGTGTATGAAATGATTATAAGGTGACCATGTCCATTAAGTTTCTGTGTTTTGGTGTTTCTCAGACACTAAATTTGGTTTAAGGAATGATTGTATGTCGCATGTCTATCTTTCAGGTATCATATGACCTTGACCTCATTTTCATATTGCAGTGGTATATCTGTACTGGTATCAAGATAATTTGTTAAATCACAAAAAAAAATAGGGCAGCAACTACTATTAGGATCCATCCAATGGTTTCGTTCATATTGCCTTTCGTATACCATGAATTGCAGAGTCATTTTAGCTGTTAACACGTTTTTTCTCTATTTTTATAATAGTTCTTGACATAAGTTAGTGAGTGGCAGACACGAAATATTTATCAAAAATTGTAATTTTTAGACTTTAACTCGATAAAGAGTCATCTTAAATATTTGGTCATAAAGACTCTTGTAGATCTTTTATTCTTTATCATTTTTGCTGTTTATAGATTTCTTTATTTGTTATAGATCTTAAAATAGGCAAATACATGAACATTCCTCAAAAATCGTCATTTGAGGAGCATAACTCATTAAGGCAATGGTTTAATATTAGCACTTTTGTAGATTATGAATTCGGATGATAATGTTTGCCACTATAAAAAAAAATTTCCAATCTATTATAATTTTTGGAATATTTTGCAAAAACACTCGATTTCATCAAAAATTGTCATTTAATTTCAATCACTCCTGTAAAAGTTGATGATTATGATAAGAAGAGAAAGTAGGTAGATTGTTTTTGCCCATGTCAGACATTTTCTATCTATAACGATTTCTGAGATATAAAATAATTACTTATGTTCTATTTTAGACATGCATGGTGGCCATATTTGTTGTCTGAACGAATAAAAAAGAAGAGAAAATATAAAAATTCCCTAAGGCTCATTCATAACAAGTTTGGACGAAATTGGTTTAAAATCGTAGTTCTAGAGGTGAAGGAAAACTTTAGCACGTTAGTAGTCTAGTAGAAGGACATTATGACATATAATACACATGCACTTAACCACTGAATCAATCAAGAAATTTCTGATTGGAAAGAAAGCTTTCAAATATTGATCACTATTAGCATGTGTTGCTAAATTTCATGCGAATTTCATTGTAGAAAATTGAAGTCACCTCTTTTGTTGTGTTTAGTTCTTAGCCGACTCTCTCGATTTTACGTCTATATGTCAATTGTGTCAAAAATAATCTGACCTGAGACTACTTTAATGTGTTATAGCAGTCTCAGATCTGGCATTTAGAATAAAAAGAACTATTTTGTCAATTTTACAAATCTTTTACAGAAGCTGATGTCCGCGATTTAAACATAGGAACGGCAAAAATTTTAGTAAGATTAAAATCCCTATACCAATCAATTGCAAAATCTCACCAGTAATACCATGTTTATAATTATGAACGTCAAACGCGAGTTTCGTCTACATAAAACTTCTCAGTGTCACTCTTTCAAACTGTTGAAAGGCCAATTCATATGAAATTTTGAAATTCTGAAAGTTGTTTTCAGTGCTATCTATGACCGCCGGTAGTAAAACCGAGTCCAACCAAAGACTGATTGTCATTGGAAAAAACAACGCAGGAACAATTAAATTTTTAGGATCTTCGAAACAATCTTCGAGTTATAAACTTTCTCAGACACCTGCTTTGTACCAATTTTAGAGTGCAATATAAAACCTCTTAATTCATACAGTTTTTCAGACAACTACATGTTTAACGAACCTTGAATTACTGAACACATCAAAATGATTATTTTTACGGCTGATACACTGTACAAAATAACAATTTCTACCCCGAAATAATTGTCACAATTTTTGCGGTTTATGCAACCTTCAACAACTAAAAAATCACATGCAAAGCGACTGCCCTCCATGAAAGTAAGTTGTTATTTAGAAATGTAACTCTTATTTTCTAATTAGTTTCAATTTTATTTTGTATCGTTTCCCGTAATATCAAAATTCATGATGTACGAAAATGAAGATTGTTGTTAACAGCTTCAAAAGATAAATTGCATTTAAAGAACAAAATTAATATTAGAATGTTATTCAACTTGTATATGGTCGAACAACTTTTAAAAATCAAAATGTGAAGTTTCTCTCAATATTCTTCTTCTCCTTCTTCCTCTTCTCCATCTACAGAATCAACACCAACTTCTTCATAATCCTTCTCCAGAGCTGCCAAATCTTCACGAGCCTCAGAAAATTCTCCTTCTTCCATACCCTCTCCTACATACCAGTGAACAAAGGCACGTTTGGCATACATCAAATCAAACTTGTGGTCAAGACGAGCCCAGGCTTCAGCGACAGCAGTAGTATTACTCAACATACAGACAGCTCTTTGTACTTTAGCTAAATCTCCTCCTGGAACAACAGTGGGTGGCTGGTAGTTGATTCCGACCTTGAATCCAGTTGGGCACCAATCAACGAATTGGATGGTTCTCTTTGTTTTAATAGTGGCTATTGCAGCATTGACATCTTTTGGTACAACATCTCCCCTGTATAACATACAGCAAGCCATGTATTTGCCATGACGTGGATCACATTTCACCATTTGGTTGGCAGGTTCAAAACAGGCATTGGTGATTTCTGCCACCGTCAGTTGTTCATGGTATGCCTTCTCAGCAGAAATAACTGGAGCATAGGTAGCTAAAGGGAAATGAATACGTGGATATGGCACCAAGTTGGTCTGAAACTCTGTAAGATCCACATTCAAAGCACCATCAAAACGAAGTGAGGCAGTAATGGAGCTGACAATCTGACCAATCAGACGGTTCAAGTTGGTATATGTTGGTCTCTCAATGTCAAGGTTACGACGGCAGATGTCATAGATGGCTTCATTATCAACCATAAAAGCACAATCTGAGTGTTCAAGTGTGGTATGAGTTGTCAGAATAGAGTTGTAAGGTTCAACGACTGCAGTGGAAATCTACAGATATTTCAAAAAGAAGTTAATTTACTAGTATACTATATGTCTTATCAATTTGTTATTTTTATTTTTATTTCAACAGCATCAATAAATTTGTCTAACTTCCAGTGGTAAATATTCCATGCAAAATAAACAGCTGCGCCATAAGCGCATGATACGCCTGACGTCTTATGTGGAAGTCTTATGCAATAATCATAAATAGTTTATGAGAAAGTTTTAAGCAATAACCATATATTGTTTTAGAGACACGGCGGGACATGTGAAACCCCCCACCCTGTTTTTTTTTTTACAAAAACTAAATATTACCAAAATAAAATTTTGAATATAAACCAAAAAGTATACAGATCTTTAGATTAATATATCAAAGAAGTGTGTAAAGTTTTAAGCAATAATCATAACTAATTTTTGAGATACAGCGCGACATGTAAAAAATCCTCCCCTGTTTTACAAAATACTCAATAACTCAAAAATAAAATTTTGAATAATCACCAAAAAGTATACAGATCTTTAGATTAATAGAACAAAGAAGTGTGTAAAGTTTTAAGCAATAATCATAAATCGTTTTTGAGATACGGCGCGACATGTAAAAAAAAACCCTCCCCCTTTTTTACAAAATACTCAATAACTCAAAAATGAAATTTTGAATCATCACCAAAAAGTATACAGATATTGAGATTAATATAACTAAGAAGTGTTTAAAGTTTTAAGTCATAACCAAGAATCGTTTTTGAGATACAGTGCGACATGTGAAAAAAACACACCCCTGTTTTAGTTATAAAGTGCCGTAACTCAAAAAGTTTAAATCTTATTTTCACCAAAAAGTATACAGATCATTTGACCATCATAAGAAACAACTATATTAAGTTTCATGAAATTTGGATAAGTCGTTCTCAAGTTACGGTGCGACATGTTTACGCCGGACAGACGGACAGACGGACGGACAGACAGACAGATAGACAGACGGACGGACACCGGACATTTGTATACCATAATACGTCCCGTCAAAATTTTGACGGGCTTATAAAAATCAGGACAAGAACAAATAAACTATATAAATCTATAAAAAGACACATTTCAAGGATCAAACACAACACTTCAACTTAGTAACGTCATCTCCAAACAAAAGTGTTTCGATCACATGCTGTGTTACGAGTCTTACGATATTAATTTAGAATTTGTTACCTGTGGTGCTGGATAGATAGCGAATTCCAGCTTGGATTTCTTTCCATAATCCACAGACAATCTCTCCATCAATAGAGATGTAAATCCTGAACCAGTTCCGCCACCAAAGCTATGGAAAATCAGGAACCCTTGGAGTCCAGTACATTGGTCAGCCTGAAAAATTATATTAAAGATTCAATAGAAACATTAGAAGATATCTCGTTAATTCAACTTATTTCAGATAAATAAAATTACTATAACGTTTAGCAAGTTGCAATCTATTTTTATAAAAAAAAACCATGATTATCTTAAATTAAACGGGGTGAATGAAAAATGTTTATGTTGCATCACCAGAAATCATACATACCAGCTTCCTAAGTCTATCAAGTACCAAGTCTACAATTTCTTTCCCAATGGTGTAATGGCCTCTTGCATAATTATTTGCTGCATCCTCCTTCCCAGTCACTAACTGCTCTGGGTGAAACAGCTGACGATAGGTTCCGGTGCGTACTTCATCTGAAATAATACAGTAAATTTTGTCAACTTTTGTTTAAGATTGCAACATACTTTAGGGGCAAGGTTGTCCTAACATGCCGGGTTTTTATTTTATTTTGCTTTTTTTGTTTGAGGCCACTAACGAACGACCTTATCATTTCGCTATCTTTAGCGTTCATATTTTACATGATCAAATATATACCAATGAAAGTAACTGATACACATATAATTTTCTGTTTCACCTTACCGACAACAGTTGGTTCTAAATCAACAAATACAGCTCTTGGTACATGTTTGCCTGCTCCTGTTTCACTGAAGAAAGTGTTGAAGGAGTCATCACCACCACCAATGGTCTTATCACTTGGCATCTGACCATCAGGCTGGATACCATGTTCAAGACAGTACAACTCCCAGCAGGCATTACCCATCTGGACACCAGCTTGACCAACATGTATAGAGATACATTCCCTCTAAAAGTTAAAAGCTTATTACTATTTAAATTCGATTATATCTTAAAATTACGTGTTTTGTTATACTTGTTATTCTTTGTAATGTCTACTCGTAATAATTGTAATGTCTACTTGTAATGTTTTTTATTAACCAACTAAGTACATTATAGCCGAAAATGACTGTTTATTAAAAATTACATATTTTCTGTAATGGCCCTGTTTTTCTGTAATGGCCCTGTATTAATGCCCAGTTTGTCTGTATTAAGCCCAGTTAGGGTTTTTAATAAAGTTAATAAAATTAAGTTGTAAAGAGTATACTGTGAAAGTACTTTAATTCGTGGGTATCAATTTTCGTGGTTTGAGCCATGTTTACATGTTCGTGGGTTTTTAATTTCGTGGATTTTTAGTTTAAAAAAAAAAAGAATTGAAAAATTAAAGCTTTTAGAAACGAAGGTTACAAATAGTCTGGATTGAAGGAAATTGCAAAGTAAACATTGACCCGTGTAAATCGTAGTGATAACACTAATTAACTCATGATAAAGGGATCAAAAGATTAAAGACCATCAAATGTATTAATTAGGCCATAAACATGTCACATAAAGAAAACAGTAACATAAACAAATGCTACATTATAAACGTATCTTGATTATTGTCAAATAATTCTTATCCAAATCAAGCTCAAGTAATACCTTTTTGTATTTTATTTAGTAACAAGCAACCAACATTAAAGAACCATACAAAGGGATCACTGTTCATTTTATTCACATAACTTCTTTCAACTTAATATCTTGGATATTTGGTATATTTAAAAGCTTTATCATGGTGAAGAACAATTTTTTTTTTCAAACTTTACTTTCATTAAAAGAGTAAGAGGGTACATCAAGTTGGCAGCAACGCATACACTTTTGTTCAGTTGGTTAATAAACGTTTTAAGAAATGGGTGTTTTTATAATGGCCCTGTTAAGTTGCCTCGAACCATTACAGACTTCCTCGACCATTATTACAGACCTTGGACATATAACAGGGCCATTATAAAAACACCCATTCATTAATACTATAGTAATGTCTACATATAAATTAATGTTTATAATGTCTACCTGTAATGTTTTCTATGTTCGCAGGTAATGGTTTGTGATGTCTACCCTTTATGTTATGTTATGTCTGCCTGTTATGTTTTCTATTGTCTATCTTATGTTTGCAATGTCTACGTACCTGTAATGTTTTGTAATGTCTATCTGTAATGTTTTGTTATGTTAACAGGTAATGGTTTGAAGTGTCTACCTTTGATGTTTATAATGTCTACTTGTAATGTTTATAATGTCTACCTGTAATGTTTTTTTTAATATTCACAGGTAAAGGTTTTTAAATGCTTGTAATGTCTACTTGTAATGTTTATAATGTCTTCCTGTAATGGTTTGCTGTGTCTACCTGTAATGTTTATAATGTCTACCTGTAATGCTTGTAATGTCTACTTGTAATGTTTATAATGTCTCCCTGTAATGGTTTGCTGTGTCTACCTGTAATGTTTATAATGTCTACTTGTAATGTTTATAATGTCTACCTGTAATGTTTATAATGTCTACTTGTAATGTTTTGCTGTGTCTGTCTGTAATGTTTTTGCTGTGTCTGTCTGTAATGTTTGTTACAGAAAAAATGAACTAAGTACTAGTACGAGTAGCTACGGTTCCGCATCTATAATACGGGTCAGTCGAGTAAAATAACAATGAAGATGAAACAGATTCTGATATTGTGAACTCTTCATTCACTTGTAAGTATATCCTAGCCTTAACTACAAACAGAAGCTTGCACCTTCAATAACACTACTAGCGGCGAATTTGGGGGAGTTGGGCCTACATAATTATATATAGTTAATGCATAGTCTTTTTCATGTTCTACTCTAAACGCTGTCTACTTTTGGGATCCCTCCTTTTTAAAATGATAGATTCGCCTCATGTTACTGAATTAAATAAATGTTTTTTTATGCTTCAATTATTAAAAGTCGTCATTTCGATATCATCAAAATCACGATCTCCATCCTGATTTTGATGATTTATACTTAATAAAAGTCTTGTATGATAAAACAAAAAGGCTGTGTTCTCTTTGGGGTTCTCAAACATGCTTTATTTACTGATTGCCGGGACTTGTCACAAAATATGGCTTTACCCATAATTTAACAATTAATTTAAAACCAGAGAGGCAACATAATAGTCATGTGAGGCCTGTTAAGTCCAAGGTGGCTATACTTCAAATTAAGATTACTTTTTGCCCACAAAACTTTATAAATTATTTGACTCGAATCCCACCACCCCCCCCCCCCCCCCCCCCCCCCTTTCCTCTCGTCTTGAAAAAAATGTTTAATCTAGTAATCAAGAAAGTATACATGCGAAAATTCGGGAAATTAGACAAAAACGAAAAGATTTTTTTTATGTTGTTAAAAGATCTGCAACCATATACGTGTTGTGTACCTATATGAACCTATAAGATGTAGATACCCATGGGAAATCTTTAAATATCTATGCATTATTAATATCAATTGCTATGGTTGATAACACGAGATAATACTTTGTCTCCATAGTCACAAAGAAACACATATCAATATCAGTCAAACTTTGCAATCGATGCTGTCACGCCAATTTACATCTAAATTACAATTAATTTGGATATGTACTGCGGTTAGTGTAAAGTTGGTAGAGTCTACGAAATGAAGCATTCAAGTGTGCAATCTATAATAGTTGATTTGGGAATGTAATTATAAATGTATAAATAAGGAAACACAATTTGCAATAACATCGCTGCATATATATGAAATATTTCTTTGCATAAAGGTTTTTTTCCTTCTGAATACCTGTTTATGTTCCAGGTTATGTTTTTAAAGATGAGATTGTAGTTGCATTATTTTCTTGAAAAGTAAAATGTAGCCTGAAATATTGCAATTTTTCCTGCAAGTGATAATCTGAAGGTTTTATTGGGCTATTGAGGGAGAAGTTAATTTCTTTCTTTTAAAAGCTAACCAGAAAATACTTGCTTTGGTCTAATGAAGTAGAGAAAAACGTTGTTAAGTAGGTAGTCACTGTGCAAAGTAAACCCGGCCCAAGAAAGATCGATAAATTGTAGTTAAAAAAAATAATAAAGCTAAGATTGCAACAACGATTTGGACATATCACAACCAGATAATCGCAAAAAAACAACATTTCAATTATGTACCAATTCAGTTATTTCTTTGTTGTCTTCATTTCAATTATTTTTCGCTATTTTCCGCTATGTACTAAAGCATAACTACACTAGAAATAACATGTTTTTACTAATTTCTATTTACTATCAACAGTGGTCATGATAAGGATAAGATATCTAAAGCAGTTCTGTCCCTAAGTACCTTCCTTATATATGCTGCATTACATGAAACAAGAATGACATAAAATTACTTACCATTTTGAAAACAATAGTCAGTCAGCTGTGTAAGGAAGGCTGAATGAATTCTTAATGATGTCCGCTTAGTTAAATCATTCACCTTTATACCTGCATCACCTGGTCGCTATAGTAACTGATAATCAAATAACAGCCTATTTATCATTTAATGGAGAATTTTATTTTAAGATGAATATCGGGTTGAATTATGCATGATCAGAGGTCACACTGCGATACAATTCGACATAACACACCACAACACAACACTACCTGTAAAACCAATCATTGATTGGGAAAATAATCGATTATCAATATCGAGAGGCAGACATGTATTAATATTCCGAAGTATTTCTAATGGTTCCGTAAAACAAGTAATCGTTACTCCCCGTCAAACCGGTGTTATAATAATAATATAAATGGAAGTACAAAACAAAGTCTGGGATGCAAGGGGTCATTTGCCTCCCCTCCCTCATCATCGACAATATGTGCACTAAAAAGACGGTTTAAATAATGAACAAGCTGAATACTTTTTGAAAATACTTGCTCGAAAGTTTGGTCAGAAAAAATACAAAACAATCTTTATTTTTTGGGGAAGAACGGAAATTTATCCATGTAAATTTTTCCATACCATATTGTTTAAGAACAGTTTTTTTTATATTTTATAAGCCTTTCATAGTTTGGTACTATACACTCAGATGATTTTATCCTACATAACCGCCGTATATCAATGATCTAAATTATTGAGTTCTAGTGAGGAACTTTATAGAAAAATGGTCAGTCACAAAAATAAAACTAACTATACCATCAATAAGATATAGAATGGAAAAAGGAAATATGTTAAAGAACCAATAAACCGACCAAAGAGTAAAAAGACAGCCGAAGCCCATCAATGGGTCTTCAACACAACGAGAAAATCCCGCACCTGGTGGCAGACTTCAGCTGGCCTATAAACAAAAAATGTATACTACGGTTTAGTGAAAATGGACGGTCATACTAAACTCCTTCGGTTCGGCATATTGAAAATAAATTTTGGACACATATTTTAAAAACATGTTAAATATCTTGAATTCTTTACAACAAAATTGTCTTTAAATTAATATCCCGTTATTGTTTAAAAAATGTGATTTTAAACGATTGATTACATTTTTTTCCTTGGTCGCTTGGTGCACAATACTTTGTTAGCTATCGCCATGTACAATTTAAAGACCAAGATATAGAGGCTTGGAAACCTTGTTTGACTGTCTTCCTTCATTATTACTTTTGTGATAATTGTTATTTCTACGAAACTGTACTAATTCAAGACTCCTCTATCAAATAAATCCTAAGAAATTCAGAATTGACTTTAGTATTCATTGGAACTATAAAACAAATATAAAAGCAGTAGTTACCCTATGCTGTTGTTATTAAACCTATGAAGGCAGACTTGCATATAAATTGCGCTTCTGAATATACCTCTATCGGGAACGGTCAAACCCATATAATTGAAAGCCAAGGATATATAAGAACAGAAAAATGTAAAGAGCTCGATGTGTTTCAATGTCAAAAACTGACGAGGTGACTGAAACTTGTTTTTTTCTATGTTTCTGGCTCTTTAAAAACTTCTGACAAAGAACTACCCTGCTGTCTCGTTGACATATGACCCATACCTCTTTCTATTCGCTTTCAAAGATATGAAAAGATCATTACAATTATGGTGTACGAAAAGTAACTTTAAAAAAAAGTATGAGACTTTTGAGGGTAACGCAAGTACTTCGTATAGATAAAATACTATGTAGCTAGAGAACAAAAGTGACATCATTGACCGATTTTAAAAGTTGATTGGTGTATTCTGCAGCATGGTTAGTTCAAGGTGTTTATGATGTCTTTACACTTAATCCATTGGATATGTACTGATTGAAATTTTACTTATTTGTTTGCAAGTTGGAATTGGCTCTGAACTGCATTTACATACAGAACTGTACTTTGTGTTTTTGTCTCTTTTTGATCGATGTGATAAGTCAAGCGTTTTGCAACATATATTATAGTTTATTCGTATGTTTAGCTAAACATTACAGCACGGTCTCAAAAAAGTATTTATTCTCGCCGCATTCTTTATGTGCCTTTTCAAAACCGTCAGCAGTCTGTAGTATAGTACTTTTCGTAGGTTGCTGTCTTTCATCTTTTTTGTTTGTTGTTTACCATTAATAAGACCATTGAAATTTTGCCAAAGCACAGCATTGCATAGCTCTAACTATAATGTAATGTATTTGTTTGTTTTTCTCATTGTTGACCTATACCTGTTCGCCCTTTTGGTCTCTTGAGGATAGTTATCTCATTGTCAATCATACCACATCTTCTTTATTTTATATACAGAAACCATTGACATCTCTCCGAACTACCTCTTGGTTTCACGAAAATATTTAAATATTAATAATAAAAGTCCCACATCACCTTATTCTTACTTGGTCTACTTTGATCATATCATATCAGTTATATCTACTAGTAGATTTCTATAAATATTTATATTTTAATCACCATTGGGAAAACTAAGTTAGGAACATTATAAAATGATTTGTTTGTTTAAAATCACCACTTAGCAATTACTGTTTGCTTTATTCAACTCGTAATTCTATAAATATGGTAAGTTTTTTTTTCTTCTTATTTTTATCATAATAAATTAGAATTATTTTCTTATTATAGTAGTCTGATATTGGATTGTAAATTAATTATTTCTAAAAACAAACTGTCTTAATATACTGATGAATATGGTCAAAAATAATCTTACAAGTTACTATTATTCTTTGATATTGGTCTTCTTTGTATTTTAAATCATTTATTGTTGTGATGTGTACACATATGTTGTGCAGTATAACATACCGGCCTTCAATTCTTGTAGATGAATTTAGAAATAATTCAGAAATTAAGGTTTCAATTTCTTTAGGATCAGCTATGTGCCATATATAAAATGACGAGAAGTATATCTGTCGTTTAAAACTAGAATTGGTAACAATAGATCAATCTTTTTTTCAGCGTGAGGTAATATCTCTTCATATAGGCCAATGTGGGGTACAAATGGGCAATGCCTGCTGGGAGTTGTACTGTCTTGAACATGGTATCCAGCCTGATGGTCAGATGCCAAGTGACAAGACCATTGGTGGTGGTGATGACTCCTTCAACACTTTCTTCAGTGAAACAGGAGCAGGCAAACATGTCCCTCGGGCTATATTCATAGATCTGGAACCTACTGTTGTCGGTATATATCAGCTTTAAACTCCATTGTATAAAGGAGTAGGTCCAGTAAGACTCCTTTTTTGGCCCAAAAATATAGCAATTTTACAAAATTGTTAAAATGTAAACTTTTAGTTATTTATTGGAAAGTAAAATGTTTCTGCTACATACATTTGGGTTGTTTTTGACAATATAATGCACATATATCGGGTAATAGCATCATTAAGTCATGCTAAATAACTGAAATCTTCAGAATTTTAGAATTTTAGTTAAATTTTTGACGGTTTCCGTCTTAAATGAAAGTGGCCGCATTTGTGTTCATCCTTAATATTAAACTGTATTTTGTATTTGATGATAATACATAACATATATATAAAGGTTGAGGATGAACACGGATGCGGCCACTTTCATTTTTGTCAAAAACCATCTAAAAAGTGACATTTTTCGACATATTTGATAGATTTTTCATATTTAAGCTTGCATCGGAGTGTTTTTAATGACTAAATCAGTTAAAATCTTTCACATAAACTAATTGAATCAACTGGAATAGGCACTTTAGTGTTTAAAAAGTGTCCAAAATCTTTCGTCAGATGAACTTGAAATTTGAGGCCAAAATCAGCCCTTACCGGACCTACTCCTTTATTAAATTATCATATCAACATTTCAATATCAATACAAACTATTTCAAATTTAACATATGAAAATAAAAACATATGGCCCGAGAACACAGTTTTTTCGTAGTGCATTTCTTTTAGGCAATAAATTCAAATTAAAAAAATCCCACCTAATCTATCTCAAAGAGATTTTTACAGTGTAGTGAACTACTAGTGGGCAAATAAAATCAAATTTATAGAAACTTTTACCAGCTCTTACTCAAAATATTGACAATTTTGCGATAAGGGGGTCTAAAATTCAGTTTGACAGCTTCCGACGTAATAATTTGACCTTTTTTTTAACTGGACCAAATCACTATACTTAACAAAGATTCAGCACCGAAATTTTTTAAACATGTAATTACACCCCCTACTTAATAGTTTATGCATTAAATATCAAGAAATAAATTGGGAAAGTGTATCAAATAAAAAATGCAAGTTATACACTGTTCACACTAGGGACTATATAAAACCAAAGGACGATAACTGTGTCCTTGGACCATATCAACCTCCGAAAAAGGACCGAAGCTCATAAACTCTGCTATTAAACGCAGGACTTCGGGAATGTCCAGAGTGCCGACAACCTTGCTTCGGAACATATGGTTTGATTGCCAATGGAATTGTCAGACAAGCTGATGATGGTGTTTTACATACATTTATAATTGAACTCTAATATGTTCTATTATTCTATTATTCTATATATTGTTTTGTATTACATTGTATTGCATTGATTTGTATTGTATAAAGTTATTGTTTGATTGTATTGCTTGACCCTTATGAGTGTAATATTGCAATAAAGATTATAATGAAATATTTCTTTGCCAGAAACGTTGAGATGTAGAAGTTAGCAACTATGTTTCTCTACATCTTCGCCCTTCAACAATAAGTAAAACCTATACCGCGGAGAAAGCTGCAAAAGTGACAAATGTAAAATGACTTAATTAAGGGAGTAGAGTAACGTATAGTTCATTTGGGACGAGACATACATTCAGTGGTCGGAATAATTAAAAAAAAATAGCATATTTACGTTTTAGTTTTATTATTTCAGATGAAGTCCGAACAGGTACCTATCGTCAGCTGTTCCACCCAGAGCAACTAGTCACTGGTAAGGAAGATGCCGCCAATAATTACGCTAGAGGCCATTACACCATTGGGAAAGAAATTGTAGATTTGGCTCTTGATAGAATTAGGAAATCAGTATGTTAATATAACCATAGTATTTTAAAACTATAGTGAGAGTTTTTAAAATGAGGTTTGGTAGGCAGGCAGCTGGCTTATAATGTTATTTAATTCAAGGTTATTAACAATTTTTCAACGTGTTCCATAAAAATAGCCTCAACCCAAATCAAAAACGAATAAACCAAAAACTTCAGGAGAAAAGTTTGTTTATATATTTAGCGTTGTTAAGCATATTTTATAGATGAATATTACTTGTGTGTGGGAAATTTGACCAATTAATTTAAAAAAAAAACTTGTAGAATTCTATATTGATGTTTTTTAGGTTTGGACTTGCTAATCTTCTTTGAGATAAACTAAGACTTTGTTTTAAAAAAATATGAGTACTAGAATCTTAATGAAAACATGCTATTCTAAATTGATTCCGTATGGCTAAAATTATTCCCGATTAATATATTTTTTAATATAAGTGCCACAATTCAAACGACATCATAGTTAGAACAGAGAAAATCGGGTGCTAGAATGTAAAGTATAGATAATGAAAGACCAAATAGTAAAGAAAAACTAAAATTGGTTTAAAAAAAATAAAATACCCCCCCTCCCTCCCCCATCCAGACCCTCATGTTGCTTTGTTTGTGTCAGAATTATTTATTTGTTACAATGCCTCAAACAAATACGCAAGGGTTTCTATAGTTATTACATGTTAATTGTAATGATTATGAATTTTGTTTCAATGTTCTAGGCGGATCAATGTACTGGACTTCAAGGATTTCTGATTTTTCATAGTTTTGGGGGCGGAACTGGATCAGGATTTACATCCCTGTTGATGGAGAGATTGTCGGTAGATTATGGAAAGAAATCAAAGCTGGAATTTTGTGTTTACCCTGCTCCACAGGTATTTTGAATTGTGTGTATCAATACTTCCTACAAGGAAATTGAACTTATTTACTGGCTTAATTTTACATAAATCAAAGTGTAAATGAAAAACACAACAAAAAAAAACAAATTTATAAGAATATATATTTTAATTTTTTTAAATTTCATATACAATAAGTAAATAGTATATTTTTTTGTGTATAAAAATAGATTTTTTTAAAATGAAGCTTTATAAATTTTGTGCGTCATAAACATTCTTCTCAATGTAGTTAACCTTCTTAGGTACATCAAACCCAAAAACTCGAAAGCCAAGGATGCATCAATACTTGAATGTGTACTTGAGACAGAGAAGATCTGAAAAAACTATACGAAAATTGGACAAATATCATGTATTATTGTTTTTTTCCAGGTTTCTACAGCCGTGGTTGAACCGTACAATGCCATTTTGAATACCCATACTACCCTGGAGCATTCTGATTGTGCTTTTATGGTCGACAACGAGGCTCTGTACGACATTTGTCGACGTAATTTGGATATCGATAGACCAACCTATACAAATTTGAATCGTCTGATTGGCCAAATAGTCAGCTCAATAACTGCCTCCCTCCGCTTTGATGGCGCCCTCAATGTTGATCTCACAGAATTTCAAACAAACTTAGTCCCCTACCCGCGCATTCACTTCCCAATGACAACTTATGCACCAGTTATATCTGCAGAGAAGGCATACCACGAGCAGCTTTCTGTAGCTGAGATAACAAATGCCGTTTTTGAACCTGCCAACCAAATGGTGAAATGTGATCCACGTCATGGAAAGTACATGGCTTGCTGTATGTTATACAGGGGAGATGTTGTGCCCAAAGATGTCAATGCTGCAATTGCTACCATAAAAACAAAGAGAACCATTCAGTTCGTTGATTGGTGTCCAACTGGATTCAAGGTCGGAATCAACTACCAGCCACCTACTGTTGTTCCAGGAGGAGATTTAGCTAAAGTACAAAGAGCTGTCTGCATGTTGAGTAATACAACCTGTATAGCTGAAGCATGGGCCCGTCTTGACCACAAGTTTGATTTGATGTATGCTAAACGTGCCTTCGTTCACTGGTATGTAGGAGAAGGTATGGAGGAAGGAGAGTTTTCAGAAGCTCGTGAAGATTTGGCAGCTCTGGAGAAAGATTACGAGGAAGTTGGGGTAGAGTCTGCAGAGGGAGGAGAAGAAGAACAAGAAGGGGATGAATATTAAAATAATATTTGACTATAAAGATATGATCACTTTTATAGACGTGAATGTCGTACTCAATTTTCGGATGTTTATTCTCTGTTTTGCAACCAGATATTAAAAATCAATTGTTAAATATTATCTAAGAAATACGATAAGATTGTTTTTCTCTTCTTTGATATAAATTTACCTGGATTTATTATGGTATCCAACAGATATCATTAGACCTTTTCAACATCTCTCGACACCTACAGTTGAGAACGACTAAGACAGGTAAATTGTGAAGGGTTGTCTTAAAAATAGAAAAAAATGAAATCATTATTGATTTTATTACTTTCATTGACAATGATACAACTTTCCTACAGCACGGCCGACACTCGGCTAACCGAGAGATTGGTCGGTTAATCTTTATTGAGTATACGGCTATATCGGCGGTTGGTCTGTTAATCGGGTTGGCTAAAGTCTGTTAATCAGGTGATATCGAGAAAACCATTGAAAGTTCAGCATGTTTCATTGTATAACTTTCTAAATATATTTTCCTCATAAAAAGTATTCATGTCTAACAAAACAATTCAATGTACTGAATTATTATCTTTCTAGCTTCGATGTACGATCTATAAAATGAAAAGGCGGGTTACTCATCAATAAATTTATACACATTTTACACACATAAAATGTACACAAAATGACACATTGGTTAAATTAACTTGCATTCAATATTTTGAACATCGAAAAAAGAAAGGCATTATGTTTGTTAACCATATTGATATCATTGTGTGAAAAATCTGCAAGAAAATCTGTATTTTGGTGACATTAATCAACCTTTATTTAAAACCTGGTCTGTTAATGGGTCGGATATATAAAACCCGGTCTGTTAATTGGTCTGTTAAGAGTTATGAATGGCAATAAAAGTATAATTTTATTGCTATATGGAGTGTTATCGGATCAAATGAGTAGGCTCAAGACGAGCGGCTAAAATATACGAAAACAACAAACGAGCAATGAAACATAACATATACGGAAACAACACATGAAATTGAAAATTGATAAAAATGATTTCAAAATGTGTAATATTAAAGTAATATTAATTTCGTCCAAGAATGATCGCATATACCATGTTGATTCTGTTCAATTGTCATGAATGACACAAATTTGTCATCTACATTGGTAACACAGGCACTTGTCTCAGACCCCCCCCCCCCCCCCCTAATATACCTTAATATGATTTTTTTGTTTCTGAGACAAGTGCCTGTGATTGGTAACCAGTATATAAATCAGATAAACCGTCGTAATGTAACTAAACATCAGCAAGTAAAATATATTGGGATGACAAAATATGAAAAAGAAAGAAAGAATATTGAGTAAGATAAATAAAATGTAGAAAAAAATGACATAACAATTTAAAGAATACAGAAATAAACAATACCCCCAATCCGGACCCTCATGGGATACACGAGAATCTGGATGGAAACGCAGAATATAGAATAATATATAAGGACAGTAGATAGTGATACATTGCTAAAAACTAGAGAGAAAAATAATACTTATTTAAGAATACACACATGAAACACCGATGGCTGTTGAAACAGTAACGGATTGCGATGTACTTAATATATTGGTGACAAATCTAAAAGTTTACATGTGGACAACTATGGTGGCAGGTTAATGCCATTTTGCGTTTTAGCGAAAACGCGAAATTGCGAAGTCGAATTTCTCGTTTTCGACTTCACGTTTTCGCGTTTTCGACTTTGCGATTTCGCGTTTTCGCCCTATAGACTATGAAAGGCGAAATCGCGAAAACGCGAAATGGACTTCACCGGCCACCATAGACAACTGTAGTTCTCCTCTGCACTTATGTAGAAAGGCACTAAACGGAATAAAAGAATTGAAACTTAAAATAACCAAATGTAGCTGCATTCTCTCCTTTCCGTTTACTTCTTTAGAGAGATTTGTAAACAACATAATTATGATTAAGTAATAGAAGAAAAGAACCAATTGGATGATGCTGGCGAATTAGGGTTTAACGTCCAGTGACAAATACCATGTTCATATGTGAACGAGAACACGTTATATGTACCCTGTGTTGTATTAGAAAGACACTTGCAGTCGGAATTGAGAACGTGCTACTTCAAACAGACACAAAAATTAAGGCTGATTATAAACGTCAATAAAAAATTCATGCATATTCAAGAGGCCAATCCATATCACGCTATATTGAAGTGACACACCCTTCAATAAAATGCAAAGAAAGTCAAAATAAAAATGCTCTTTCTAGGATACTGTGGCACCGTATTGTCATTTTTGTTTACTCAGGAACATCTCATTCTTAAATTTTTCAAGAGAAAAATATAAAGGTAGCAAAATTATTGTCGTGGCTAAATAACTCTTAACTGACACAATTTCAATTGTCCAACCCATTAACAGACTTTATTCCCATAATTTTCACTAAAACGGAGTATTACTCACGTTATTTTACAATCATGAAGTATTAACTAATGTCAATTTATTTTTTAGAACCACAGTACTATTTTTTGTCCTTTAAATGATATCTAAATTTGTTTGTTTCGCCTTTTGTTAAAAAATTGCTATGCGTATAAGCATAAATACTACATACTTGCGCGACGCCTTTTAGTTTTACTGAAAACTGCGCAGACTAAGAAATGTTTTTACAAGTGCAAAATGTTCTATGATAGATATCATTTGGTCAGACACTTTTCTTTTTTTGATTTGGTTCTTATAACATGCCAAAAATCTGTATATTTAATAGAGTTTAACATTAAATTAAGCGTTTTACTCTTAACAGACGTATAACCAACCCGATTAACAGACCAATCGCCCATATAGCCGCATACTCAATATAGATTAACCGACCAATCTCTCGGTTAGCCGAGTGTCGGCCGTGTACAGAGTCCAAATAACATTATTTTTTTATAGTTTTTCTTTTGAGACGTGGAGCTTCTAGCTGTCCTGGTGGAATTTGGAAAATGAAAAGAACAAAGCATGCTTAATTGTGGTTAAAATTCATTTAAACAATGTATTATGTCTGTTGACAAATGCGGCACATGTTTCCAAAGTGTATGTTAGTTTGGGCCTTGGTTGCCTCCATAATGTACTCAATACCTTGCATTTTTTTAATTCACCAATTTGGTGTCCCACTTGAATTATGTATTCACCAATCACGCTATTAAATTTGCTGTTTTTTATCAAATGTTATGGCTTACGATTAATTTGAGGTGTTGTAAATGGTGTAACTAAAGGATGACGATTTGGATAAACTTTGTCTCTTAGGAGAACACAGTCCTCTGGGAAATGCGGCAGACTATTTCTCCTTATTTTGATCCAAAAACATCCCTTATGTATGGTCATAGATGAAATAAAAAAAAAATCTAAAGTACGAAAAAAAAAAGAACTGAAAAAGGTACAAAACTTTGTTCCGCAAATTGGATATAGAGAAACACATTCTGACCCGGCGAAAACAAAACAAAATACAGCAATGACAGTGTGTCAACTTTTTGTTAGAAACCAAAAGGTCATTTTCAGGAACAGGGGAAGAACACTATGATGAAGGGACAAGGTATGTTGTATTCGGGACATCAGACGTTGGTCTCCAAGCCCATGCTTAGCACTGACCATGTTGATTTTGCAATGTCTAGAAATATAAATTCCATACGCATGTATGTAAAAAAAATTATGTACTGCTTAGATGTTGTAACATTAAAACGAGAAGTCAATTATATTTTTTTCTTAAAAATTCATCATGAAAACATCAACTCTAATAAAATATCTCGAGGCGGAGAAGTCCGCTGTTGATAAACAAAAAACAAAAAATAGATGTGATATTTTCCTTGGACCTTCAAAATCTTTTTGTGATTATCCATCCAGAAATTGAATATGTACATCAACTAAGGTGAAGACCGGTTGAAAAATACCAATTTGGTCGTGTTCACAAGTGTGATACGGACATACGGACAGTCCAGTATTTACTTCTTTTTTTTAATAAATTTTGGAAAATTTCATCAAAGCTTTTACACCAACAAATTAATCGTTATTTACTTGAGTCAAATATTTGGTAAAAGACTCACATAATCATAAAATTGAAGAGAAGCGGACCAGGATGCAGAATGGTTGCTGTATTTGTTTTAATCAATTCAACATGAAATGTCGTGTAAATACATACAAAATAAGAAAACTATATGACAGATACATATATGTATTTTAATCTATTTGGTAGATATATATTCTGAAGCTATATAGTCAAGACAGTATATAACCGCTGCGGGCGCCAATCCAATATGTAACGTATTGATAATCATGAAGGTTTTGTCTTTGAGACGACCCATCCATTTTACCTGTAAACTGTAGGTGTCATTAGTCGATGTCGAGAGATGTTGAAAAGGTCTATTAATAAGAGGAGATCGGATATCCACCGGTGAGACGGCGGCAAACTATCAATTCAGATACAAGAAAAACATGTCAAAATTCTGCCTCTACAATTGTCAAGTTGAGTTCGGTACATTTTAAGATGTAAACCGATATTGTTCTGAACAAGATGTAAAAATATTAACAAAGACTGTTAAAGATTGTTTATATCAAAACCAAATTGCTACACGGTAAACAAAATTACCAAAATTTATCAACAGATGACCTCAAACAACCTCAAACAAAAATTTGTTTATGTCTTTTATAATAGTAGTCATCCATTTAGAATATATTTGCCAGTCTGTTTTTACATGTTTGTCTTTCCCAAACACGTTGAGCTAAGGCCTTCAACATGGAGCACAAAAAAAAAACACTTCTCGCTTCACCGCAATACTAAAACGGCACCCTAGTCATGCTAGTACCGTCTTCACTGTTGAAAAGTTCCATATGTTCCTCTCGAGCTGCCAAACCGTTTCGTTTTCAGGGTTGTTTCCGTTTTTATTACGATTCACACTTTACAGGATACTGGCTTAATTAATACACAATTATTTCAGATTGCGACAATAAAATACAGAATAATTTAAAAATAGTGTTCCAGAATGTTAAATCAACTTTAAACCATTGTGCACAAGAGACACATGGCAGCATTTAGACACTTACTAAATCAATTGCTCGCAATGACACTGACCAAGAATTATAATATACATTTTATTAGTTGCCATGTGAATAAGGGTAGATATGTAAAAGCTCTCTTGAGCTTATGCTTGTTCTGTTATCTGTAAATGGAATCAAAACAAAACTTTCGTATTCGAATGGAGAAGAAGTCAACAAAAGGCAACACAACTCAAAGTAAAAGAAAACGCACAGACAATCTAATCAAAATATTGATCTCTGATTACTAGAGCACACACCGGTAGAACACACCCGTGATATCGCGGGTCCGTGACTAAATTTAGGTATATAACTATGCGTAAGCCTTATTTTAGTATTGGGATTGTCATCTGATAAAGTCATGCCGATTATAAGACGCACAGTTTTCTCTGCTTTCAAAATCTTTCTGTTTGAACCCGTCGACCTGGAACATCTTTTTTATATTTATCAATTTTTGGTAATATTAATTATTTGGAAAACAAAAGGTCCTGGAATCGAGTATTTTTTAATCAACAGTATTAATAATTTTAGTATTCGTATTGTTATCTCTTATTGATTAAAATTCTACAATAGGGAACAATTTGACAATGATTAAATTTAGTATTGTCAACCCTGTGATAATGACCCGTGTATATAGCAAAATCCGAAATACACCGTTTGGTGGTGCGCCTGTCAGATGCGGAACGTACAGATAAGGTAATAGGTAACAGATGAATATACTATTGGTATCGGTATCGGATTCGACCCTGAACTTGTTAATTATATGTGGAAAACAAAAGGGTCTGGCCTGGTGTAATTTTTAATCAACAGCATTGTCCTATATCAATGGCTATATATAAAATTGAATTCTTTGATTTGTCGTTTTTACCCCACGACGGCTGACAAATTGGACCTCGTTATTTTAGTATTATAGATGCATGCATATGAGTAGTATAACGTAATCAGAGATTAATATTTTAATTAGATTGACGCACAGAGTTCCTGTTTGTCAAATGGTACATTTTATATCAAAGCTTTTCCATTTGAAAAGACAAAAGATAAAACGACAAAGAAAACATTTTTTTTACCATGACCGTAAAACAAATTTTAAGGGTATATAACGTTTTCATCACCAATTATTTGGTGGCAACGTCTAGACATGCTTTTAGTAATTATATACTTTTGATATCCCAATTGTCCCAAGTAGAACAAATTTAGTGCAAGTCCAGATTTGTCTATACCATCAATTGCATGATCTGTTTCGTCGCCGTTCGGTGAAAGCGGTCATAGATCATTAGGAAATTTCATTACATGACGCTTTTGTGAATGCTTACTCTCACTAAGCAATCCCCCACAAGTTCCTTTTCGATAAAACGATAACATTTAAAATTTACAAATTACTTATATTTTACTTTTATGTCTCTGCGTGTTTAATAGAGTTATATTTTAAAAGCACAACACGTTGAAGTGATTTCCAATTTTTCCTTTTTTTCTCTCTCCGTTGAGTTTGCACCAAAATTTGTTTGATCTTCGGTTATGCATTGCCAAACATGTATATTATAAATCAGACTATAGTTGACTTCTTTTACATATCATAAAGAAGTAATTTGCATTAAATATAAATAGGTATTAATGCGTAAAGGATAACGATTCAAACAAAGAACGCATTTAAACTATTTCATCTATAAATTCAAAGGATATTGAATTTTCATAAGATGGATAAATATAAATCATAAATGCTTAGGCTAGATGTTGATATACTATTCATTTACCCTTTTAAAAGATTCTTTTCAATTAAAAATCAATAGTTATTAATATAAATGCATTTGATGGGATGTTTTACACATTAATTAGAATAACAATAACGGTTGTAAGTTGTCTCTATGGGAACATATGAATGTACTATGGTAAATAGAAATATAAAGGGGAACGGATTATAGAATCCTCCACACAACAACTTTGTTCAGTTAACATTACCATTCCTGGACAAATTCATTAACTTAAACTACAATCATGGTAAGTTGGTATGCAATTTATAAGTCATATATTGTTTTGAACATACATTGTATATAAAGCGACTATAAAATAATTTAGAAATGATCACTCGTGTCGAAGTTCTTGTGTCGAAAACTTCGACATGTTTAAAATGGATTTTTGGACATGCAACTCATGTTCATTTTAGAAGACGTTCGATCAGTAACAAAGCCGATGCTTTTGCTTTCATCTATCTTCTATGAATTCCTTTATGTACGTTTGCATTCGTTTTTCGTTTCCTCTCCATCGGTATACAGACTCTGCATATGTTATAATGACCTAAAATTAGTTTCCTTTTTTGTATGCATCATGTTTGGTTAAATGGATGGCTTTTACCATTAAGAATATCTCCAATAAATTCTACTTGATGTTGCTGTCAGGAAATGCATGCTGCAGTTCTTAAGGCGGAAAAAAATCTGTTGACCTAACCATCCTTTTTCAAAGTTATTATCAGCCTGATTAGAAATTGCAGATTTGTCGTTTCTGAGTGTCTGGTACCGAAAAATGATAGCAAACTATGGACGGTTAGCTCCCCTTAATTATTAATTTCCAGTGCATTTTTTAAAACCAAATTATGCCTTGAAATACCAGAACAGGAACGAAAAAAAAGTTGTATGCATGCACCATTATACATTTTGAACATAAAGTAATGTACACATGAGCATTTTCCCCCTTCAGATCTCTGTCTGATTCTTAGGTAGATTGACAGTGAAAATATGACTTACAGCCGATGGCATTGAGTGTGTAGGGAAAGGTAGAATCCTTGGTTAGCTTGCTTGTTAGCTGAACCGTGAAGTCAATATTAGGTTAGGTAAGAGTAGACTAGTCCGACAGATAACCAATCTATCTGGCTGTACGACTACTTCGAAAGGAGGGTAGTATACCTTACCTAATAATGACTTCACGGTTCAGCCAGTTAATCAAGGATTCGACCTTTCTCTGCACACTCACTGCAATCGGCTGTAATATGTAAATTCATAGAATAACATATTGTTCAGACAATAGTTACTGATAACAATATGCTGACCTCTCAGCTAATTTGTTTTTGTGTTGTTAGGTTACCGTCTCGTGGAAATATACCGAATGTTGGAAACTTTCATTTCATTCATTGTAAACACTTTCTCTGAACAAGTTAAACAATAGATTATTTTTAAATCTTATTTTTCACCGATCAAAATTATTTAACAAATACATTGGAAGCATTGATTACCGATTTTATAAACACATGTCCGAGATGAAACTAAATTTTTTTACTGAAGTGTAAGCTCTCTGAGTTGATGTTATATATGTTCTTTTTTTTTTTAGCGGGAGTGTATTTCAATTCACATGGGTCAAGCTGGCGTCCAGATGGGCAATGCATGCTGGGAATTGTACTGCCTAGAACATGGTATCCAGCCTGATGGTCAGATGCCAAGTGACAAGACCATTGGTGGTGGTGATGACTCCTTCAACACTTTCTTCAGTGAAACAGGAGCAGGCAAACATGTACCTAGAGCTGTATTTGTGGACTTAGAGCCAACAGTTGTCGGTGAGATTTGAACAATTAAATACATTGTTAGCCTAATGTATATTGTGAGGTCCCACCAACCCCTTATACTGAAAAGTGGTATACTAGCACAACATACGAACAAACTGTTATAATAAGTTGGAAATGACGCGACTCGTCATATTGGCACGACATACAAAAACAAACTAACATAAAAAGACAAAATACACCGATCAAAGAGTACTCACTGCTACTTAAAGCTCGTTCAAAACCAATAACTGCTAGTAATAGATACATCATACTTTACCAGACTAAAGTATCAATCAGGAAACATCTATTTGAACGGATTGAGTCTAAAGACAGTCTTATTAATCTCTATTGGCTTTAAGTTTTAGTGTTTTTAAGATGTTTTCATCTTTTGCAGATGAGGTCCGTACTGGTACCTACCGTCAGCTTTTCCACCCGGAACAGCTTATCACTGGCAAGGAAGACGCCGCCAATAACTATGCCAGAGGTCATTACACCATTGGAAAAGAAATCATTGACTTGGTGCTCGACAGAATTAGAAAATTGGTAACTATAATTACTTAAAGTATTTTTTCGTTTGGTCACTATTTTTGCAATGACATTGATAATTAATAAACTTTTATGACAATCTGCCATACAACATATGTTTATTATACATATTAGATATCAATTATAACATATTTTGGAATCATATTATTTGTAAGGTTTGAAGCTCTGGAAAATCTGTTAATTTTTTTTTATATTGTAGAAATTATTCAAAAGTTTTGAAATGAGCAATATTCTTCTGAACAATATTCTCTGCATGAATGATTTATAAAATTGAAAATGATCTTTTTGACTTTTATTGTCGTATATGTATTACATTACATTTAAATTTAGGCTGACCAATGTACTGGTCTCCAAGGCTTCCTGATTTTCCACAGCTTCGGTGGCGGTACTGGATCCGGTCTTACTTCACTATTGATGGAAAGATTGTCGGTAGATTATGGAAAGAAATCTAAGCTGGAATTTGCTATCTATCCAGCACCACAGGTAAGATGCCTTCTATTATAATTATTGTTTCCAACTTTCATTTTTATAAATATATTCAGTCTAAATGAATACTAGTACATTTGGATAACCGATTAAAAGAGGCGTAGAGAACCATCTACGAATTGAAATTGTTATGCTTGCATTTAAGAATAACACAAAATCGAGAATGGAAATTGGGAAAAAAACACGACATAAGAGCAGAAAATAGCCCAAGGCCACCAACAGGTATTCAACACTTCGAGAAAATTCCGCACTCAGAGGCGTTTTTCAGCTGTCCCCTAAAAAATCTTAGCAAATGACAAAATCAACCGAATGGACAACAACTGTCATATTCCTGACTTGATATAGACATTTTCGGATGGTTTACGAACTGCAATGTTAGGAGCTACTATGATCAAGAGGGATAGAAATAAAATAGGTTAACTCAGTAAATCCGAACATTAAAACCTAGGGGATGACAAGTAGGAAAATTCAATTTTGTAAGATATCGAAATAATTCAATAACTAAAATCACAGAATCTTTGTAGGGCCTTTATACAGAACGTTTCTACAGTTTTCTATATTCCTTATTTTTTTTTTTTAGATTTCCACTGCAGTTGTAGAACCATACAACTCCATTTTGACAACTCATACCACACTTGAACACTCAGATTGTGCTTTTATGGTTGACAACGAAGCCATCTATGACATCTGTCGTCGTAACCTTGACATTGAGAGGCCAACATATACCAACTTAAATCGTCTGATTGGTCAGATTGTCAGCTCCATTACTGCCTCACTCCGTTTCGATGGTGCTTTGAATGTAGATCTTACCGAGTTTCAGACCAACTTGGTGCCATATCCACGTATTCATTTTCCTCTGGCTACCTATGCTCCTGTTATTTCTGCTGAAAAAGCATACCACGAACAACTCTCAGTTGCAGAAATCACCAATGCCTGTTTTGAACCTGCCAACCAAATGGTGAAATGTGATCCACGTCATGGAAAGTACATGGCTTGCTGTATGTTATACAGGGGAGATGTTGTACCCAAAGATGTCAATGCTTCCATCGCTACCATCAAAACTAAGAGAACCATTCAATTTGTTGATTGGTGTCCAACTGGGTTCAAGGTGGGAATCAACTACCAGCCACCCACTGTTGTTCCAGGAGGAGATTTAGCTAAAGTACAAAGAGCTGTCTGCATGTTGAGTAATACAACTGCTATTGCTGAGGCCTGGGCTCGTCTTGACCACAAGTTTGATTTGATGTATGCTAAACGTGCCTTTGTTCACTGGTATGTAGGAGAAGGTATGGAGGAAGGAGAATTTTCAGAAGCTCGTGAGGATTTGGCAGCTCTGGAGAAGGATTATGAAGAAGTTGGCGTAGATTCTGTAGAGGGAGAAGGCGAAGAGGAAGGAGAAGAATATTAAACAATTAAAAACATTCGAAAGCAATATTAACATTTCTTTTCAGGTATTAAAAAGAACGTTAATAAAATACTGATTTCATACAAGTTATGTTATTATGTTCAATTACACTGTAAATATTATATTGATTCACAAAAGAGAGTCGAAAGATACCAAAGGGATAATCAAAGTTATAAGTTGAAAACAAACTGACAAAGCCATAGCAAGAATGAATAACGACAAATAGTTTACATAACATACCATATAATAAGAAAGACCGAGCAAAAGGTGGAGTGCAGTGTCGGATCAATGTGGGGGGGGGGGGGGGGGGTCCGTTTGTTGGAACCCCCTTTTTTGGACGATCAACGCATTTGAATGGGGACATGAAGTTGGAACCCCCCTGTGTCCTGGGTTAGGAACCCTCTCTTTTTAAAATGACTGGATCCGCCCCTGCATGGGAGGGGGTGATATCATATGCTCCGAAAGAGTTAGCAAATATTGTTCCACATGTGACGACCGTCGTGTTAAGCCTCTAAAATATGTTGATAGTTTACATGAAGAAATAATGCATCACAAAATCTGCACACAATAGCGTGTTGGTATTCGACTCTTTTCTTAATTTGCAAATCATAGGTCATGTAATATTTCTAATCTTTAAACTTGACCGAGTATGAAATTTTAAAATTGAAAGGGTTTTTTTTATAACAAAGGATACCCACGACTGTCTTACCTGGAAGAAGAAGATTGTTACTGGGGAAAAAACCAGGCAGTGGGACATAAATAAGCACATAGATTAGCACTTGAAAGCAAAGCAAGAGCAACACGATCTTTTTAACAAAAAAGAGGTGATATCAGGCCTCACGGTCATAAAACTTTCGAGCATGATTTTTGTACTCAGACTCGAAAATCAACCAATCAAACTGCTGGATTTCATGTTTCGAGCATTATTTTTGTGCTCCGAGTACTGAGCAAAGTTTTATGCCTTCAAGGCCTGGTGTTCCGGCAGTGTAAGTAGATCCTTCTCCAAATATGGCATCCGTCATGTAAGTAGTCACAGCCGGTGATAAGTCTCATTCGGTTCATCTATCTATTTGGAAAAGGATTCAGAAGGATTTAATAATGCTTACTGTGAGTGAAAGTTTGAGGAAACACATTAAACAATCTCGTGAAAATAACATTCATTGCTAAACATATCCAATTCCATTACTCCAATAATTCGCCTGTATATGTAGGATAAATGGACAAGACCACTTTAATGTTTTTCGAAAAACAATTAATCTTCTAAATGACATCGTTTGTCAACCTTCTTTATAACCTCATTGGTCGTTTGTTGCTACGTTGCATATTTGTTTTTCGTTCATTATTTTGTGCATGAATTAGCCGTCAGTTTTATGGATGGAATTATTTTACATTTGTCATTTTGGGATCTTTTATAGATGACCATACGGCATGGGATTTCGTCATTGTTGAAGGCCGTACGGTTACCTATAATTGTTAATTTCTGTGTCATTTGGTCTCTTGTGGAGAGTTGTCTCATTGGCAATCATACCAGTCACATCTTCTTTGTTTATCCATCGGATGTTCATATATGACATTTGTTTGGTGGACATCAGTATTTATGTTACTGGATTTCCCTTACATGTTGGCCTTAGGGCTTCAAACTGTTTAAGATAAGAACATCTTTATTTCAGACTCCATATGAGGACATTTTTATAACATCATGTATGGCCGTATCTATATAGAATAGGTCCAATCAGCAAATTATCTAGGAAATACACTTTCTTTCAATCTCCA
This sequence comes from Mytilus edulis, assembly GCF_963676685.1. NCBI lineage: Eukaryota > Metazoa > Mollusca > Bivalvia > Mytilida > Mytilidae > Mytilus > Mytilus edulis. The sequence goes on from NC_092345.1 coordinate 11,905,900, forward strand.
TTAGAACAAACATATATCACGTCCGCAGCAAAAGAAAAATCAATCCTTATTATTCATCATGATCGGACAAAATCTAGAAATTAACTGAAAATCAGTAAGGGAAAGAGAATATCAAACTAAAATAAGACCAACATTAGAATATTGCTGCAGATTTGGGATCCACACTGACTTCCGAAAACATATACAGACTTGAATAAGCTGCACGATATACATTGAACAAATACCACAAAACCAGTAGTGTCGTCAAAAATGATACATATAATATATATATAATCTAAACTGGTAAACCTTACAAGAACGCAGGTTAAAACCATGCATGGCAGACTTAAAATGTACCATAAAGGCCCATCTAATTAAAACATAAAACTCGGATTTCGTTATTCTACATACGAGTAACTTTCTGTATTTTTTAATTGTATTTTTAGCAAGAATTTTAACATGTTATTGAAAATATAATTTATTTTTTAAAACTTCATAGCTTGTAGTATTAGCATTCTTGTATTCTTATCGTCTGCAATCAAAATGAAATTCTTAAAATCTCCTGATAAACTTGCAAATTTTCTTTTCTGATAAATATTATTTTAGTCATGTGCAATACTCACTTATGAACTATAAGCGACGACATCGAACGATCATTGAAGGATAAAAAACTTAAATCAAATAGTTTGGAAGGGTTGTTAAAGTTGCTGCAAGTTGTCCAAAATCGATTTTACATATATATCCATATTGTGTCTCAAATTAAGTTAAGAGGGGGAGGGGGGGGGGGGGGTCAGTGAAAAAACTGTGAATTAAGTTTTTTTGTTTATCCTACATTGAACTTTTGATGTAATAACTATATTTGGTTTATGTCTGTCAGACAGGGTTCACCTGATCTAATATAAACCTCATTTTATGAATAATTGTGAGATGTCAAGGTTAAAATTCAGTCCGTTTCTATAAGGGAGCTACCATTTGATTTTTATGGGGGAGCTAGGATGAAAAATTTTGTCCTTCCTTTTTATTTTTCACTCTTATCGGTCCTTCCTTTTGTTCTTAGTTTATCCAGACTTTATTTACATAAATTGTGATCCTGCCTTTTTTTACTCAAAACTCCTGTCCTGCCTTTTTTTCCAAATTTCATCCGGCTAGCCCCCCCCCCTTAAAAATAAAATGGTAGCTCCCTAAGACGTGAATAGCTCAATTATTTTTGGTGTATTGAAATCAATGAATCGGATTTCAAGAAGGTATGCACAAGTCGAATAGCAGGTTTCATCTGACCTTGACCTCATTTTCATGGTTCATCGGTCAATGTTAAGTTGTATATACTGTAAGCATGCATTGGCATTTTTATTGAACTATTGTGAGGAATAAACGTCTAGTGTGCGGATACATGGGATATTGGTATACTGAAAGAACGCGAGGTATAAGGTGTCCGGCAGACCACCAATTACGAACGTATGTAAAAGTAGCCCTACTCTAGACACAAATAGTGCTGTTGATGTCCTTGTTTACATCAACTAACCAACCAATTTACAGAAATGAAACTTTTGATGAAAGAGAAATATATTTAGACCATTTTGAGCCACTGAATTTCATAAGACCATCGACAACTTGATGGCATAGAAGTTAACAACCTGGAGAGTTCGTTTGACCTTGATCTCATTTACATGATCAGGTCATGGAGACCTTTATGTGTAATATTACACTTTAAATGTACTTTCAGCTCAAAAGTTCAATCACAGGTAAAGCAGGGACGGCATTTTAGCGTGTGCACTCTTGTTTGTTTCTTTAAATTTCTCTAGTTTCTGAGGGGATGCTATGCAAAAAATGGAACTCACTATTAAAGGGCAATAACTCGAATTGTTAGCCAGTTGTTTCAGTGTTCGGTCAGGATTCTACTTCTCACCATTACCATTACGCCAGTTTATTTTCACAATCGTAGAAATGGAAGCCATTGTAGGGATGACGCGCTGCCAATTTTGCTTTCGGAAACCGATAAATTTATCCACGTTGAACCATTACGAGCCTTATATGTCAGTTGTATACTATAAAAAGACAAATGGATCAACCAGTTAATGATCTTGTCTGCGTTGATTCAACTTAAAACTAATGTCTGATTGGTTGTCAGGTGGAATTTTCGAAAATTCATATAAAACATTTAAAAAAATTTCTAATTAAATATTTTGTGGAATGGCAGACTAGATTTTGTTAGTGGTTGAAGACTATAAATCCTTATCACACACAAAAAATTATAATTTTTCGAAGATATGCATTTTCATCATCCAACTTAAAAGACAGTGGTCAAGTACTTGCAGTAAAAAAAATAGCTATTCGAACACACCTACTCTGTTTTTTGGTATTCATTACATAGGTATTTCATCTTTTACTTCTGTGATTTTTTTATGTTATAAAATCAACCTGTAGCTTTGCTATATAAAAATGATAGAATCTGAAGCGAGACGATGTATGAAATATTCTTGCTTTTTGCGATATCAAGACAATATATCCAACTCAAACACTCCCCAACATAAAAAGATGAACTCGATTTTCTCTTTTCGATACAATTGTTACCAATTTTTTGGATTTTTTTCTCGAGTCACATAATGGAAGGGCAGACACGAAAATTACTGAACTAATAGTTTGATATGTTTTCCGTCCGAGGTAAAAAAAAAATTGGAGGTTAAATTATGCATTTTCTACATCCAACTAACTTGAATCATCCATGTCGTCGACTTGATATCCAATTGTTCTGATAAATTGAAAACTTATATGCAAATGGTGTTTTTAAAATAAAACACTTCGTAATTGAGAAGAAATGTTTGTTTCAATTAACTTTTAAATTTTTTGTCACTATAGTAAACATTACAGTAAGCATTTATGCCTTGCTTCGATTCTTTTGTTCTATTTCAACCGGGTTCTGACTGTGTAAATGAATAGAAGGTAGAGCTAAGTCTCTACATCTACGACTCAATATTTGTTTTGTCAGATTTCCTTCATCTGTTTACTTTCAAGACAATTGACAAAACTGCATTTTAACCTGTTATAGTTTTAGCTATTTTGTTCAGTTGGTTGGCAGGTCAGGCACACGGGGGGTCTCAACATGGGATTTTGAAAACACCCCCCATTCATATATTGAATAATTGTGAAATCCCTACCTATACATATATTTCACAGCGAAATCATAACCCATTCATATATTTATCAGCTCAAATAGTACCTATATCGGTCAATTACTACCTATTGATATATTTCCTCGGTAAAATTGCACCCCATTGATATATTTGACAGATCAAAAAAGGGACCCATTCCAGCGGCACATATGTATATACCTTTATATGGGAAGAGACCCCCCCCCCCCGTGGTCAGGCAACATATATAGCAGAATCTTCAGTTTGTTGAAGGAGGCTATTATCCGAAAGAAACAGAAACAGACAGGATTCCCTCCTTATATTGCAGGTGCATGAAACTCGATCTCGAGATACCAGAAAGTACAATCACTTCAATTTTTATCAGTGGCAGATATATTTTTCAACTGTTAGAAACAAAATAAGAATACCTATAGACAAATGCATTTGAAGGCCCTTTGAATGTTTTGTATGACTGAGTGCATTCTTGCATGTAAAAACCCAATGGACATTTTGAAATGTTGGCAGGTATGCATTACTGCAAAGTTGCAAAACTTGTGGTTTCAGTAAAGATTGTTGAAAGTTTAATATCGAACAAGTGATAAAAAAATGACTCACTTGGCACTTACTAAAATCAGATCCTATACTATAATAAAATATCTTTATTTTGTTGCTATAGACTGGTAATTTAGATAAAATAAAATGGTGTAGTTTTCAATTCAATAGACAAAACTTGGGGGGCAAGAACAAAAATCACTATAGAAAATATACCATAGCTTATAACTAAAGAATAACCATGAATACCATACATTGTCTCGAAATATCAATGTTATTTGTACAAGGGTAGAAAGCTTGGCTGTTTCGAGACAATGTATGGTTATTCTTTATATACTGCAACTCTTATAACTGTTCTAAATGAAGTATTTAGGGTAAAAAACGTCCTATTTTAATTGTGAGCGGACAACGTAAAATTGCCGCGAACCTGTATGTTTAATTGACGTCATAAATAAAACTCTACGGGAACGCATTGTCAATGTCATAAACAAGGTGATATACAGTCAGTGACTGTATATCACATATGAATATACAGTCTATGCAATTTGACTGCTCAAATAGCACAGCTGCAGTATATAACTGTTTATAATGTTGTACCAAATACCATTGTCAGTGATTCCTCTTAAAAATAAACTGATCATGTAAAAGTTTCATTGTCAATGGACCATCTTCAAGGGCTAAATATCCATTCTCTTTTAGTAGGGAACCTTCAACTTAGGGCTATTAAAGAAAAAAAGGTGTAGGGGTTTGTAAGGCAGGCAGTTTCGGCACCAACAACCAAGACACTCGTCTTCCAACATCCATATAAACATTTTTTCTGGAATAGCTCTCATCACAAACTTAATAACAGTTGTGTTTTTGCAGCCATTTACAGCATGCCTAAATTTTGCCTCAGGAACTTTTGTCATACCACAAAGAGACCATTAAATAGATGGATGTATCAAATTTCTATAACCCTGAAAAAGCTGCTGTGCAAGACAATAAATTAACTATGTACTGAATCAAATTGTAAATTAAAATTGAATAAAATAGTGGGTTAAACAATCCAACTTTAATAGACGAATAATGCTATAATTTTTTCAAAGTTTTCATCTTCAAGAATTTTAATATTCTTGTTCTCCTTCTTCTTCTTCACCCTCAACAGAATCTACGCCAACTTCTTCATAATCCTTCTCTAAAGCTGCCAAATCTTCCCGAGCTTCAGAAAATTCTCCTTCCTCCATACCTTCTCCTACATACCAGTGAACAAAGGCACGTTTAGCATACATCAAATCAAACTTGTGGTCAAGACGAGCCCAGGCTTCAGCAATAGCAGTAGTATTACTCAACATGCAGACAGCTCTTTGTACTTTAGCTAAATCTCCACCGGGAACAACAGTGGGTGGCTGGTAGTTGATTCCAACCTTGAATCCAGTTGGACACCAATCAACAAACTGAATGGTTCTCTTTGTTTTGATGGTTGCAATTGCAGCATTGACATCTTTGGGTACAACATCTCCTCTGTATAACATACAGCAAGCCATGTATTTGCCATGACGTGGATCACATTTCACCATTTGGTTGGCAGGTTCAAAACAGGCATTGGTGATTTCTGCTACCGAGAGTTGTTCATGGTATGCTTTTTCTGCAGAAATAACAGGTGCATAAGTTACAAGTGGGAAATGAATACGTGGATATGGCACCAAGTTGGTCTGAAACTCTGTAAGATCCACATTCAAAGCACCATCAAAACGAAGTGAGGCAGTAATGGAGCTGACAATCTGACCAATCAGACGATTCAAGTTGGTATATGTTGGCCTCTCAATATCAAGGTTACGACGACAGATGTCATAGATTGCTTCATTATCAACCATAAAAGCACAATCTGAGTGTTCAAGTGTGGTGTGAGTTGTCAGAATAGAGTTGTAAGGTTCAACTACAGCAGTGGAAACCTACAAAAAGATTGCATTTATAAATATCTATGAAATAGCTAGAGCTAAGTAAAAACTAAATATCAACCCCTAAACAGTTTACTTTCAATCTTACTTCCTAAATGCATATAACAATATTTGAAATAACTCTAATATCTGACAGTACTTAGTATGTCTACATGTAAAAATCTCCCCGTTTTGTAAAAGATTTACATTCCTTAATACAGCATGTACATATAATATACATTTTGTATATAAATTTTGCAGATCAAAAGCCAAAAAGATTCAAGAATTGGAAAAGAAATATATGGGAAATCAATCATTTGCTGAAAGAATAAAAAACAACCCCAGCATGGAGGCAAATGTAGTAAACCATTTTTGTAACACTTTTTATTTTAACACTTTTTATTTTCTTGCTTGTAGTGCTGCATAATCTTACCCCTACCTAGGAATTTTTAATTTTAGAGGAAAAATCAGCTGACTGTTGTACAGTAGGTACATGCCTAAATTCAGTTTTGAACTTAGATGGCTTCGTTGTAAAAGAAATACTTAAAAGTAAGTATCATGACTGTGTTTTGAACTGATATACAAGGTCACTGATGAAGGAATTTGGTCTATTTACACTTGTTAGCGTCATGTGTCGCATAGGAAATACTTATTTCATAACATTTAGTCTATGCAGACTAAAGTTTGTTCTCAACTAATTTTGAGACATATTTGTTCGGAGAAGGAAATCAGTTATTATTGCCTTTCCACTTGGCATAAAAAATAGAATGAAAAAATGGATGTGTAAATCCTACTAAATTGCTTGTTATAATACCTGTGGAGCTGGATAAATTGCAAATTCCAGTTTTGACTTTTTTCCATAATCAACAGACAATCTCTCCATCAATAAGGAAGCAAATCCTGATCCAGTTCCACCACCAAAGCTGTGGAAAATCAGGAACCCTTGTAGACCGGTACACTGGTCAGCCTTAAAAAAATAATAAATAATAATTTATTCTGTATATTGATAATTCATGAAATAATGTAAAAATAAAGGACATGTCAATGTTCAACGGTTTCGAAATAGCACTGGAATTTAATCTAAAATGTGTGTTCATTATTTATTTATAACAAAGAGCATAATTCATACTATGAAGTAAGCTATCTTGAAAGGCATCAGTATAACTACGCGTGAAACAATCTAAAAAACTAAAAAAGAAAACTTATAATGAATGCATTTAAGAATTGAATGCTTCTTTTTGTAACTTCATTGGGGTGTAAAAGCGTTGACCGAAGTACATTTTGTATGAAGCGCTGCATTCTAAAAATTTGCGCACAGTCAACGCTTTTACAACCCTATGAAGTTACAAAAAGAAGCATTCAATATTTATAATTACATTTTTTAGCTAGGATCACGAAAACAATTTTAATCAAGTTTTTATTTAATCCACCTGTGCACTTTATTGTTGGACCTCGTGTCATCATGAATATTAAAATTTTATTGTGTAATGCAATTGATTAAGGAATAAACCGAGATGTGCAGTTGGCCAATCAGAATAAAGTATTATAATGAAACATACATCTAACGTAATTATTGTTTTCTCTATGTCAAGAAATGAAAGAAAACACAATATGGAGACCAATGAAAACCCTGGATTACAGGTTCCTCCTGGCTTTAGATGGTCACATATATTATCATTATGGCTAGCAAACTTTTATAATTTCTTCAGCCAATCCACCTTTAAATGACATCCATGAACATACTGGAATTTGGCAACTTTCTAAAACCAGGTTCTATCATTTCTTTTATTGAAACCAAAGTTTCTGTACCATCACAGAACTATTGAAAAAAGTGTTTCTTTAAAAAATTTGAAAATGGTCCTTTGCATAAGATATTGAACCCCTTCTCTCTTGACACCAATATAACAATGCAGAACAACATGTTTTTCTTCTTCAAAATCCACAACTTTCAACATTTGTTAGAACCCTTTTTAAAGCAAATATGAGTGTCAGAGAAGTGAATGGTAGACAATATAATTTCCATTGTTACATACCAGTTTTCTTATCCTGTCAAGTACCAAGTCTACAATTTCTTTCCCAATGGTGTAATGGCCTCTAGCATAATTATTAGCGGCATCTTCCTTTCCAGTAATAAGTTGTTCTGGGTGGAACAATTGACGATAGGTTCCTGTACGCACCTCATCTGTTCAAATATAAATAAAATTTGGTGATGGATGTTAGTGATTTGAAGGTAAAATTTAAAACCTTTTGGAAAATAGGTTTTGCATCCAACACCATAATGTGTTTTTAAATTTTTATATTTTCCATAGCAATGAGTCAGAATGATGAAGTCGTATATACTTATTATAGGCAAATTGTGTTTCAAATTTTAGTGGAGAATTTCACAAGAAACCTTTGCACTGAAATGATGACAATATTTTTTATGATATCTTAAGATTTTTTTGTGAAATTATAGTCACTTTATTGCTTTTTATTTTAAATTCTGACCAGTTGAACAGTTTGGATTTATATTACAAAACAAATTTCAATTTGGTCAGAATTTTGAAAAAAAAAACGAAACAAACTGGAACTAGTGGAGAGCAACTATGAGTCGTCACAGGAATGAACAAGAATGTGTCCATAGTACACAGATGCCCCACTCGCACTATCATTTTCCATGTTCAGTGGACCGTGAAATTGGTGTCTAAAACTTTGATTTGTCATTTAAATTAGAAAGATCATATCACAGGGAACATGTGTACTAAGTTTCAAGTTGATTTGACTTCAACTTCATCAAAAACTATAACCTGAAGCAGGACGAACGGACGAACAGACCAGAAAACATAATGCCCCTCTTCTATCTTAGGTGGGGCATAAAAGAAAATTGGTTATAAATCATGAAATATTTTGGTGAACTAATTACTAAAGACCAGGCAGGTATTTACTATTGTCATTACTAAAGAAAAATGGCATACAGGTACCTATATATTATTTAATTGACTCAATATTTATCGTTTAGGTACTGTAATCTTAACCCTCTACTCCATTGACATTTTTTTTTAAAACCCGATTCGCATAATGATATTTTCAATAAAAAAAAATCATCAGGTTATATTATTGCATTGTGAAAACGAATATTTCATCAATGAAATTCCAGTAAGATATTTGCATGAATATCCTCTCAATATATCAGATACAAATTTTATTAAGTCTGATACAGATTTTTCATATAGGCAAACCGTTTCAACTGAGGCACTAGACAGGCGTCATTATGGAGGAAAGGGTTAAGACCTTTTTTTATATTGTACATTATACTGTTCTTTGGATTTTTGTTTTTTTTATTCATGATCACTCAATAATTATTGTAAATTGTAGTAAACTTACCGACAACAGTTGGTTCTAAATCAACAAATACAGCTCTAGGGACATGTTTGCCTGCTCCTGTTTCACTGAAGAAAGTGTTGAAGGAGTCATCACCACCACCAATGGTCTTGTCACTTGGCATCTGACCATCAGGCTGGATACCATGTTCGAGGCAGTACAACTCCCAGCAGGCATTACCAATTTGGACACCAGCTTGGCCCACATGAATGGAAATACACTCTCGCTGAAAAATGAAATTGAGAATGCACAAAACTTTAAGACTCAATCACTCTGGTAAACAGATTAGCAGGGTAAAAATTAAGTTTTTTTTTATTATATTGTTCTGCGCAGATGAGTTTGGTAGTGCAACCCCAGGGCAGGGTATGTAAAATGTTGTTGGATTGTTTGACTTGTAGCTGGAGGAATTACTTGGAGATGGTGCTTATACCATGTTGTCTTGATGTGTATTGAGTCCCTTTAAACAGTCTGCACCAAAAACTTTTTCAACTACTAGTCCGAAGACCAATATTCTGACATTTTTCTTATTGGTCCAAACAAAGTTTTGAAAATACTTACTATCCCGAATGAAATTTAACTAGTCTGGGGCATCAGACTAGTGGCTAACCGTGCAGACTGCTTTAAGGGCATACAATACAGTTACAGGGGAGATAATGACATTGCTAACGTAAAATGTTATTTTAGCGAAGTCGAACTGTGACAAATCGGGAAATGCATTTTTCAACTGATTTTTATCGTTCAAACGGATTTAACTTGAAACAAGTTCACAAGTTCATTGACCCCTCTTTTTAAAAATGTCATTTGGTTTGATTACTTGTGAAGATTATTTGTATCAAATTTCATGAAAAAAATCAATGATGCAATTTTTTTTAATTTGATCAAGGATTTGTATAAATATATACAGCAAAAAATGATGTTTTTTTTCTACATTCATGAACATTTGATAAAATTTTGTTATTTCTAAACTAAATATTTCATACATTTATAGGATACTTATATAAAAAAGAACCTATAAATGACTTAACAAAAAAAACAAATTGAGTTTTAAAACAAAAAAGTTGTGCTGATTTCTGTCTGGAGGAAAAATACGTCCACAAATCCAAATTTTGCATAAATATCTGAAATTTCAACCTAATTTTACTCAAAAAGTAGCACATGAAGGTATATTATTTTATTACATATTTGATAAACGGAGGTAAAAAAAAGTCTAAATGTCTTAAATGGAAAAATTCTCACAATCAGAAATAAACTGTTGCATATGCCCTTAAATAATCTTATTCTAAAATCTTACAAATTCAACAGTTATCATTATATCTTTTGTCTAATTGAATATTGTTATACACATATGGACATTCAGTCACGGTTCTAGTATCTATATTTCCAAATAGTGATAAGGTGTATTGTGAATATCTTAAGTAAAGTGACAAGTGTACAGAGTGTGGCCAGGCCATAAGTATTCGTCACTTGAAATTTTTCCCAATGATATATTTCTTAATATAAAACAGCTGCGCCATGAGCGCATGATACACCCGACGTCTTGTGTGGAAGTTTTATGCAATACTCATAAATAGTTTCTGAGAAGGTTTTAAGCAATAACCATTTATTGTTTTTGAGACACAGCGGGACATGTGAAACCCTGAACCCTGTTTTTTTTTTACAAATATCACTAAAATAAAATTTTGAATCAAACCAAAAAGTATACATATCTTTAGATTAATATAACAAGTGTGTAAAGTTTTAAGCAATAATCATAAATTGTTTTTAAGATACGGCACGACATGTAAAAAAACCCTCCCCCCCCCTTTTTTTTTTTTTTTTACAAAATACTCAATAACTCAAAAATGAAATTTTTAATCATCACCAAAAGGTATACAGATCTTAAGGTTAATATATCAAAAAAGTGTGTAAAGTTTTAAGCAATAATCATAAATCGTTTTTGAGATACGGAACGACATGTGAAAAAACCCCTCCCCCTTTTTTTTTACAAAATACTCAATAACTCAAAAATGAAATTTTGAATCATCACCAAAAAGTATACAGATATTAAGATTAATATAACTAAAAAGTGTGTAAAGTTTTAAGCAATAATCAAGAATCGTTTTTGAGATACGGCGCGACATGTGAAAAAAAAAAAAACACACCCCTGTTTGTTACAAAGTGCTGTAACTCAAAAAGTTTAAATCTCATTTTCACCAAAAAGTATACAGATCATTTGACCATCATAAAAAACAACCATAATAAGTTTCATGAAATTTAGATAAGTCGTTCTCAAGTTACGGTGCGACATGTTTACGCTAGACAGACAGACGGACACCGGACATTTGTATACCATAATTTTGACGGGCGTATAAAAACTACATTTTTTCATTTCTGGTTTGTTTTAACGAGTTCTGTGCCATAGGGCCAACTTATTGGCCTCGGTAATATCTGAAAAATGCCACAAGGCCAATATTTTGGCCCTTAATTGGTAAAAATATCTATCATAATTTTTGAACAAATACGACGTTATGTCTTTCAAAAATGTTAAAAATACGTTGGTTTAATAATTACAGTTAAATTTAAATAATTTAACGGTTTTATTTCGTATACTGTAAACAGTAGTTTGACGTTGACGTTTATTACGTCACTTTCACAACAACAACAGGTACCCGCGCTGAAACAAACAAAACGTTAGAACTTAGAGTACTGTCACATCTTGACAATTGTAGTCATATGAAACTTCAAATTTAAAAGAAAAGTTGATAACAGACTTAAATACTATAGGTTTTATTGTAAAACAAGTGTAAGAAAAATTAATCCTTAATACTATCATAATCTTCGTACGTGTACTGCTATCAAATAATTATCTATATGTTATAAAATCATGAAAAGAAAAGTAGGGATTATCGGGCAAAAATTTAAAAATGAAGAGTAACGAATTACTACCTGTTAGGACTGCGCACATTGCAAGTGCAAGGGAGAATCCGTGACGAACGAATGTAAACAAACGTAATTATACTTCAATGTAAATAATAAAAAAGATTTTGAAGCGACAAATTAAATACACCAAATCATTTAGCAATATGTTAAAAGGAAAAAAGTTTGATAGAAAATGTTTAAAAAAAATATGGCTCTATCAATTCATTTATTTTTCATATGCTCCACGTGCTATGTGTTGATTGTTTATCAATGCCATAAACCAGTAAACTTCGGCAACACACCCGAAAGTAACTTGCAATCAACAAGCAATCATTATGAATGAAATATTATTTGTCGACAATACGCTATAGATTTGTAATAAATGTAAAAAACGTTCATACTTGAATTATTTCTTTATATACATGTAGCATTCATTAGTTCAATAATTTTAATAACCTGTTATTGCAATACACTCGTTTCATGTAAAATTCAATATCAAGTCTTAAAAATACACTGATACGATATATAGCATTATTTTTTTTTTCAATTGGAATGTTTATTGCATACTTAAAAAAATGTCTGACGAGCATTTACAATTGCAAGTAATTCTATTAGCATTTTCTGTGCATTTGCAAAATTGACATTTCCCCCAAATACCATTAACATTGTGAAATAGGAAAACTACGGAAAAATGCACGAATATGAAAGTCGACTAAGAATTTATGACGTCAAATGGAGAGTTGCGTAATACTGCAAATATGGCAAATATGGCAACTCATTGGTTCCGTTTTTTTTCCGCCGGAAGAAATTCAAAGTGCTGAAGACCCCGAATTTACTGTCGAAAGTGGTGTAAAGAATATGCCTGCAATAGCATATTTTATGCTCATGTTTACAACTTATCTTATGAAGAAGATAGTTCTTGAAACAAACAAGTAAAAATATTCGCTCTTTTTGCAGTTCTGTTTTCATGAAACTGATACAATGTTATTGATAGAGTGTATCAATTTTGTCATACTAAAAACATGGAGGTAATTGAGTTGGCTCATGACTTTGATTATCCTATATATATATCAGTAGATATCAGTATAAATTGAACAGAAACAGTTTAATAAAGCTTCTGTCTGCATGTGAATTTCCTAAAATTTTATCTAATGATTCTTTCACCTCAACTTCACTAATTCCAACCAAAAACATAATAAAGAAATATAAGCTCAATTTCCCGATGATCAAAATAACTAATGTAGTCAATGTACAACCTTTAGAAGAAAAGGAGTGAAAAGTCTAGAGGAACTATCATAGTAAATATAACCAAAGGCATTATTGAAAAATGTTTCAGTATGTCAATATGATAAGTTAACGAAGTGGGGTTTACTTTTTTTTTGGGGGGGGGGGAGTCTGGTGAGGATGAGGGTGAGGGTGTGCGTATCATGAATGTTAACTGTAAGTGTATGATAATGATCGTGTGTTACTACTCTTTGTTTGCGACTGAACACAATTAAGGATCGTTGAAGTCCAATTCTTATTTTGTTGCCGAAAATAATGTTATACTATAAACATCTCAGAAATTCAATATTTCTTTTTGAATTAACAAAAATCATTTATTTGAATGCAACAACATATTCCCGTTTTTTTTTCATTTCTTAATTGGATTAGTGAGAAACTCCTTTATATTTTAAAACATTAAGTATGAATTATTTATAGATACCCACGAATCCCGCTCCAAATAGAATAAAACAACACAAAAACACCAAACACATATTTACCAAAAAATCATCAAAATGGTAAAATGTTTTTAATTTCATGAACATAACATTAACGGACCGGAATGTTAACAGACAATTGCAAATTATGATGCGGTTAGCAGAATTATTACCTCTGAATATCTAACTTCGGATATTTTTTTCTCGAACTTATCGATTAACTCGACTTTTGATTGATTTCTCATATTAAATTATCTACAAAACGGTATTACAAAACGTAAAGTTTCAGGCAGAAACGATACCACTAATGACCCATCGGTAAAGTTTAAGCCGATTCTTGATTCGTTTAACATGCGATCTAAATATCTGCATGCATACACCTGAAAGAAACCTAACGATTGATTGACCAGTCTTTGGTTGGAATACGTGCACGCTCAGTAATGACACAATATATACCATCAAAAAGCCTCAAATTTGGCATTAAATTTTGGATGCTGGTTGAATATATTTCCGGTTATCTCATTCATAGTACTGTTTACAGAGGCCGTAACTTTGATCATGTGCCTGATGGGGAACTTCAAAGAAGTTAAAAGTCTTCTGATTGCTAGTTGTTTATTTAATAAAAGATACCAAGTGCTTTGCGATAGTTTTTTTTCTAGTCTATCACTAGCATTAAAACTGCTTGTAAGAAGGACATTTATGACTGGAACTTTGAGAAGTAACATGCTCCAAAGAATTAAAAAAAAACATGAATAACGTCCGGATGACTTTGTATTTATGAGAAGACGAGAAACATTGCTTTCAATGTACATACAGACAAAACGAACGGAAACAAGTTTGCTTAGTGTCCAAATTTGCAAACCAGGAGTTTCACCACATGGCAAACCAACCGCTATAGAAAGTTTTAGCAAAACTATGGGAGAATTCGATCGGAATGATATGTTCACAGCCTTCTACAAAGATGAAAGGATGTGGAAGAAATTTATTGTTAACCTAGTAATCTTTTTCTAAGATTTATGATAAATTTGTACATGTTTTATAAAAAAAAATCAATTAACCCTCGTCCACTATGACGCCTCCAGTTTGTTCATGAGCTAGTTAAATGTGTTATTAGTTGTAGAGAAACTGCCCCCTAAAAAATGCAATTAACTTTATCAAATAACACTTTTTAAAAATTTAATGTAAGATTTCCAGCGGAAGGTCGGTGGTTCTATAAATAAGCCACTCTGACTTTCCTCCAACCAAAAAATAAATAAATTGCAAGACGGAGAATGAATAGAAGGAAACTATGCAATGTCTTCTAATCGAATTTCGGGGAACGAAATTCTAATTTACGGCGAATTCAAAGCATTATATTAATTTTACATCTATATAAGTGCGTTTTATCAGCTGTTGCATAATGTAATTATATCACGAGTGAAAATGAAGACCACAGTTAAGAAAAAAGTACAAAACAAGAAATTAAAAATAAACTAAAGAAGACAAGATAGTTCATAGTTCATAATTATCCCATTCTAGTAGAATTTTACATTTCTTTGAATTTCAACCGGATTCTTCATAAGTTTACTACGTGTATATCTTTTTTTTTCTTGTGGTTTTTATTAGCTTACAATCATGTAAAAAAAACACGTAAGCATTGAAATATAAACCAACTAATAAAAAATAAAACGAGATGTGGTAAACACGTCAAAGATGAATAAAAGGAGATGTGGTAAATACGTCAATGATAAATAAAAGGAGATGTGGTAAATACGTCAGTGATGAATAGAAGGAGATGTGGTAAATACGTCAATGATGAATAAAAGGAGATGTGGTAAATACTTCAATGATGAATAAAAGCAGATGTGGTAAACACGTCAAAGATGAATAAAAGGAGATGTGGTAAATGCGTTAATGATGAGTAAAAGGGGATGTGATAAACACGTCAAAGGTGACATAAAGGAGATGTGGTAAATACGTAAATGATGAATAGAAGGAGATGTGGTAAATACGTCAATGAATAAAAGGAGATGTAGTCAATACGTCAATGAATAAAAGGAGATGTGGTAAATAAGTCAATGATGAATAGAAGGAGATGTGGTAAATACGTCAATGATGAATAAAAGGAGATGTGGTAAATACGTCAATGATAAATAAAAGGAGATGTGGTAAATACGTCAATGATGAATAGAAGGAGATGTGGTAAATTAGTCAATGATAAATAAAATGAGATGTGGTAAATAAGTCAATGATAAAAAAAATTAGATGTGGTAAATACGTCAATGATGAAGAAAAGGAGATGTGGTAAATACGTCAATGATGAATAAAAGTAGATGTGGTAAATACGTCCATGAAAGGACAATCAAATGGTTAGACACCTTGCCCATTATTCTGTAATATTTTTTTTTTGAAACTATCGACTTTTCTAACTTGCATTGTTTTGTTAGTTTACTGTTGTTTTTTGCAATATTTTCTTTTTCTTTTTATGCTCCAATATTCAACTCATTTCTATATTACTAATGATTATTGCTCCTCCCTCTAAAGATACGCAACCATCCACAATCGCCACAGCGTGCAATGAATAAATAGTATGTGTCCTATGCATTGAAAAAGAGTAGCAATAGCTGACGAAAGCAGTAGGAACGTCAACGTTGGAAATCGGAAACTATCGATGACGTCGTAATATTGTTACGTTTGTAACGTCTTGGCAATTTTGAATTTTGGTCTTGGCATTGAAAGGGTTAAAGCAACTTGGTACCAATAGAAGCAGAATTGTCACAGGACTGACAGGTTTATTAGTTAAGATAAGCATTGGCGGATCCAGGGGGTGGGGGGTTCCGGGGGTTTGAACCCCCCCTTTTTTTTGGCCGATCAATGCATTTGAATGGGGACATATAGTTGGAACCCCCTCCCCCCCTCCTTTTTAAAATGGCTGGATCCACCCCTGATAAGATAAATTTTATTATCCAATTTTGGGCCCTGAGGGGCATAAAGATTGTAACAATATTACTTTTCAGTCTTTTGTTGTTGGTCATTTTCATTTTCTCACAGACATGACAGATAAACACAAATATTATTTCTGTTCAGAAATTTGCTATTTCAACCAAATTAAAACATAAAATTTTATTATCAGTGTTCACATGAAAAGAAAACAAAAACAACTGAAAACAAAATAATGGCCAAATAAACAAATATTCTTAAGACAAATCCAACCATAAATGCCTTAAAAATAAAATTTAATATTTTTTGAAAAACATGTAATTTTATATGAATGAAATATATAGCAAAAAAATGCAGGCGAGGTATCACTATCAGATACTGTGAAGTCTGTATATTGTTAACTAAAATCAGAGGGTCAGTATTTCTTGTAAATTTCAAGATAATTTTTACCCTTATTTTTTATTTTCAGTTATAAATCTCGGTAGACCGAATAATCTGTCTCTTGTGTGGGTACATTTGTCATTTAATATTTTCTTTTCATCATTTGGCTATTTATTATTATTTTTATTTGTTTTATGTCCACGGACTCGTGCAGCAGAACTTTCTATACTAGTTAATAGAAAGTCCTCGACTCGTGTTGCCAGTTGGTTAAATTTGAGCCAGTTGTTTCAGAGAAGAAAACGGTAAAAGTTAACGGACGATGGGCGTCAAGTGGTGAGAAAGCTTACGTGGCCTTGTGTGCTGGTGAGCTAAAAGATGGACATTCCATGTATTAAGAAATTACATAATCTAAAAGATGTCCTACATTTCTTAACGGTAAACATGTTGAATGAAAATACCGAGCTACATAAAAATGCCTAAAAATAAAACAAATAATAATTGACTGCAGTTAAATATAGCAGTACGGTTTAACTTTAGTAAACAAATATTGTCAAGTCAAAAATACGTTACCATTTTTCTTATAGTTGATTCAAAGAATTGCCGTCAGTGCAACGTTGACTACAAATTCAAAGTGACTGACGCTCAAACGTTGGCCAGGATTTATATACAACTACGTCACCAATCGCACGTGCCACCAAGGTGAAATGACAAACTACATATAAATATAGAACAACCTGTTAACTTAATTATTTATAGTACATAGTTCTTAGCCAAATATTATCTTGAATATATTTACATGATCATGTAAGAAATTCGTCTGCTAGTTTTTCTCCGGAAAACGACGATTGACGGAATGTGCCGACCACATGACATCAACCGGATGTAGGAAATGAAGCGCCACCATAATCAACATCGTTAATGAAAATCTAAAAATCCAGACTAAGTCAGTTTAACAGTTGATAAAAGACTTTTAAAACCCCAACTAGATTTGACAGTCAGTTGATACAACTGTTATTCATATACATTATTAAGAAATTAGCTTAAAAAAATTATGCCTTAACTTAATTTATGAGAAAAACCAGTGTTTTTTTTACAGTAAGCCATGTCTCAACTCTTGTTGTTATGATTCGTTTCACTTTGATTTGATATCAGACAGATGATACAAAATGATTTAAATAATTAGTGATTTTTCTTCATTTCAGATGTAAGAACTGTTATTAACTACGTGCATTGAAAAAAAAACCCAAAGAAAACCACATACACTTAAAATTTTATGATAAATTATTTGAAATATTTCATAATCATATATCATGACAGTGGGTCTCTTAGGGGTTTAAGTGTGATGCGGGATTGCCAATTTTTTTGTAAGCGTGACACATGAAAGTCAAATTATTGTGCCGTGAAAAACGGGAAATGAAGTCTAGCGGGACACAGGAAAAATGCAAAAAAAAAAATGAGAATTGCTTACGTACATAGTGTAAGCAGGATACGGGAATCTGACAAAACGATAAGCGGGATCCGGGATCAGAACCCCCCAATGAGACCCCCATGACATATATGTCACAATGCCTATGTTATTATAGCTCAGTATGAACTGATAGTTTATTGTCATCGTTTACACAGAGTCAACCAGTGTTACTCAAACATAAAAAAAAACAAAATTGGTGTATGAGACAACTTTCCACCAAAGACCCAAATTATGGTGTTGAAGTTTACAACTTTAGATCACCTTGCTCACTTCAACAATGAGCTAAGTCCATATAACATCAGGGCTCACACTACCAGGCTACTAGGGCGAAGAAATTACTTCCTGTATGTCACTTTGCTTTTCCCGACCCTCTAAAGCGAAAACAAGTCACCCTGATGTTTATGATACTCGCTTTCAGTTGCTTTCGTCATTAGACATTTTCAATTTTGACCAAGTTGATGAAACACCCAAGTTTTTTATGGATAATTAAAGAAATTCAGACCTAAGCAATTCATTTTCATAAGAAAAGAGGTTAACATGGTTAAAGCATTGACTTTACAGTGTGTAGCAGGTTATTACTTATCACTTCATCTCTGGTACAAATGTATCATATGTACAAATGTACTTGTTACTCGTGTAGATCAATCTAACTTTCGGCTGTAAAATAAGCTTGTTACTCCATTTGAACATGATAAAAGTTGCCTCCAGACTTGCAGTTTAATCCATTTATTGCGTTAAAAATGTCATATCCCTTTCCAAATAGCTTGTCAAACATCGTTTATTTTTGTAAATTTTCTTCATCCGCAATTGACCATTTACTAACTACGGATCAGAACCGGAACCAGCTATGACAGAAATCAGTATTTTTACAATAATAACTACGGACGCATGAATGGAACAGCTGACAGTAGAATATCGATGTCAAAAGGAAACATTACGCATTAACAGACTTTCCATTTTCATTTTTATTTTGGTTAGATCTAATTGATTAATGTATATCATTCCATATACATGATATAATTTATATGGATTGTTTCAAAATATAAATTTAAGTTGTTTAACTCTGAGACTATTATACTCATATCAATATATTATGGCCTAACTTAACTTTGTTTATCTTTTGATGAGAAACACTGAATTTCATAAACATGATAAACAAGACAGTTTTTATTTAAATTGTAATTTATATTTTATAATTTCTTTACCTTTTTGTCATAAAAAAATCTTTTTAGTGCTAGATATTTAGTTGGTAGTTTCTCACAAGAACCTAACTTAAACAACTTTGAATTTGTTACTTTAATTATACATTTGTAAACTCAGATATGAATTGAGCAATATAAAAAGAATATTATTTACATATGACCCTTTATACTAAAGTAAAATCCATACATTGTAGCGCAGCGCTCAAAGGAGCACTTCTCTTTCAAATCTCATCACTTTTCCCTATCAGTTTCAAAAAGAGAAGTCACTTCTCCCTATGATTCTGAAGTAGTGTGAGCCATGTAACATAGTAAACTATGAAAAGCCTTAGGTAGCAATACACAGTTAGGAAAAAAACCTTAAAATTGACAATCATAATTTTTAAACGCCCTCTTTCCCCTCCTTTCAAGCAAATAAGGCTTAATATTTGTGTTATGCATGTATATATTTATAGAAAGAGAATCTTGAATTATCTAAAAATCAATTTTAATGTACAAAAACTTTCATATTTAAAAAATTCCCCATGGCCAAAACTAAACTTCTAACTGTGTATTGCTACCTTAAAAATGACAAATGTACAATGAAAAAGAAATGGGATACATGTATATAGCACGTATAGCAACAATTTTCATATGAAATCACTGGGTTTTCAGCTTTTGTCATGGGACAGGCACACACACTGTCACAATGGTAGGGTCAGACATGTTTGTTGGTGCCAAACCATCCCCCTTTTTGAGCGCAACAACACATTTCTTTAATACCAGTACATGCTTATACAAGTTTTAGTCTAGAAATTTGAAAGTACAAAAAAAAAAAGTACAAAAAAAAAAAAAAAATATATTAGAACAGACATTTTTCTTAAAACATTTCTTGCCAATACATGAATGAATAAGTTAAAAATGCGATTTTAATAATTATTTTAGGTCCAGATGGGTAATAATCTGTTTACAATGTCTGTGTGACAATGGAAGACACTGTCAGTCGAAGCTCTCAAGATTCTTCTTCTACTGGTGATGAATATGTTGTGGTCAATGGGGAACCAAAGCTGAGAATAACTGGAGATATACGAGATATAAATGATGAAATCCTTGACAGAATGGCTTCATCATCAACATTAACATCAACAGATTCTTTGAATAAAGAACAAGAGAATGATTTTAATGAGCACCATGCAATACAAAGCAGCCAATCAGTGGATGAATTGTCATCAAAGCTACAGCAAAAAAATGCAGGTACAAATCTACATTGTACATATCAGTGTTCTCCATGAATTCAAATAGAGGAGTACTGCACCAAAACTCAGATATTATTAAAAAGCTTTAATATTCAGAGAAACATCTTTTTGGTGCTTTGCTACGATTTCAACAAAAATTTATTTTAATGCATGAAATTTATTTCAGATTGATGTGTAAAACTTTAGATATGTACAAATGTAAGTCTCATTTATTATACAAATCATTGTCAGTACAAAATGTACCAAGAAAATGTGATAAAAACTGAATTTTTGTCAATAAATCTCGAATTTTTGAGAGACAATTTTGGCTGCTAGTATTTTGACAAAAATTAATAATGTGTTATACCAAATTGATTCCCAGTGTCAATTTTTCAGTTAAAACTAACTTATTGTTAAAAAAAAATCACAAATTTTGAGAAACAAGTATTTGTGCTCTTAAGATTTTAGAAAAGAACCGACATAAAGAACTACAAGTGAAATTTGCTATTCCACCAGTAACATTACCCCCCCCCACAAAAAAAAACACAACATCCTGCTGACATTGTTTGTTATGAAAATAACTACTTTACACATTTTTAATTAATTCCTAGGGTCAAAATTTTCAGAAAATGATACCCATAAATATGCATTGCTAAATAAATGTTGGCATTCTAATTAATTATATGTTTGTGTGTCTAACACAAATGTTTGCAAGTTTGACATGTCACTTTTCTATTTCTCTGATGTTCATATTTTCTAGCAAAGGAAAGATCAGTTTCACTTCCTGTAACCTCTCTGGAGGAAACTGACACTGTGTTCAATGGAGTTACCTACCTTGGATGTGCTCTTGTCAATGCTCCAAGGAGTGAGGTAGAAATCTACAGGAACATGGCCATATTAAATGAACAAACACAGATGGTGATACCTATCATTCTGTCCGTGCCAAATACATCGATAGGGAATATCAGGTAAATGTCAGACCTGAATAGGAAA
Source organism: Mytilus edulis (assembly GCF_963676685.1). Lineage (NCBI taxonomy): Eukaryota > Metazoa > Mollusca > Bivalvia > Mytilida > Mytilidae > Mytilus > Mytilus edulis. The sequence continues at coordinate 11,927,607 of NC_092345.1, forward strand.
AGAATATTGAGTCAACTCTGGTTATATCTTAAAAATTAGATTTTGGAAAAATATCAAGAATTTATCAGAGCTTTTCTGGGTTCCTTCTCAAATCTCCTCTGACCAATAAAAACTTACCACAACATTGCCCAATAGTGTTGATACACCAATCGATTCCTTTGAGAAACAGAAATTTTGAAGTAACAGATTTATTTGATTTCACAATAAATTCAGTTTATCACTTGTGTGTATGATTTATACATGAACATTATGCAGTGCACTCATGGATAACCATTGTTGACATTGACCCTTGAAAATCTTGTGCTTATAAATGTTTAAATGTTTAATATAAATAAATAAAAGATGTTTACATGTCACCACAATTCTCATTAATACACAATGTATACAGGTCCTTTCATGAACACTATATAACCTAAGAAAGCATCCTGATTTAGGATATTAGGCTGCAGTGTTGCTTTCCTGTCGGTCATTTATCTTTTCTGGTTACTAAATGTGAAAGTTTCGTTTACCTTCAAGTTCAGAAATTTTTGTGAATTTTAATTGTTGTAAAAATTGTGTCCAGACTCCAGATGGGTGTGAAATAAATGAAAAGCTGAATATTGAATTCAGATAGCTTTATCTACATGTTTTATTTCTTGAAATTGCAATAAATCATCTTGCATTTTTGTAAATAGAACTATGATTAAGAGGATATATTGGTTTATGAGGTTTGGACTGTTTGTCGGTGATGACTTTTCAACTTTCAAACTACATACCTAACCAGTTTTAACTGTTCTTTAGACAAACTAATCATAGTCACAATGAATTCTTCTAGTGCATGTGATTATGTAAATTCAAACCTGAAATCTTTTTTGCATTGCTTATTCATTTAAATTTAATGTAACCAGAGCTGACTCTATTTCATGTTGTACTAATGTCATTTTGTTAGTATTATGTGTCAAGTATAAATTTATGTGTAATCTGCTTTTATGAATACCACATTCGACATACTGTGCCAAAGATGGCTCTTGATTTTGTTGATAAATTTTGCGCTGCATTCATATATAGGTTGATTTTTGATGCTCTAATTAATAAACAGGACTTGAGATTGGAGTTTGGCCAATAGGCACTTTGTGTATGGTTCTGACTGCATAAAGTTTTGAATTATTATTCATGTTATTTAAAAGGCCCATTTTCAGAAACCTGCACTACTTGAAGTGCTTTCAAACACCTTATGGTAGACATATAGATATACATGTATTTATGTGAAAATCTTACATGGAAGTATTTCATAAGTTGAATAGGGTACAAGTATCTATGTTGTATACAGTTTATTTAACTAGAACCAATTTACTTGTCATTTTAAATTCTTAAACTATTACTTATAATTATCTGTTGTTGTTCTGTAATGTGCCCTCGCAGGTAATATTACACCATTGAATTTTTACTTCAAAAAATTTAATTAATGTGAAATAAGTTTTTATTTCTGAATAATCAAACAAGCTTGTTAAAAAGATATAAGGATATTTGGCACAAGTAATTTTGTTTAAACTACTATATAAGTATACTGACCGTGCAAGGGCTGTATAGCCAGTCAAGGTTGTTAAAAACTTCCATATTTTTTTCGTGAACTTTCTTAAGGTGATTTCTACCATGTTAACTGTGATTTAATGTATTTTTGTTTTATCTTTGCATTGCAGACAGGATAAATTGGTTCGGTATGCATTTTATTCATTTCCCTCTCTTTATGTTTTTCTGGTGTTTTGTGCTTGTTTTACGTTTTCTTTGATTTAGTGTATTAATTTTAGTTGCTTCACTGACTTTATAGCCTTCATATCTTTTGAAGAAATAACATTATACATAATGAGTGATTGAGACTTCTTAAAAAGTGGTCGACTAATGTCATGTTTTTTTCAATATTACCATTTTTCCATCCAAATCTGAACTTTTTGTTTTAATCAATTAACACATCATTTTAATCTTCAATCACATTTGCAAAAGTTGAGTTTTAATTTCAAATTGAGATCTTTTTAACTCTTTTAGTTTTAAGATGTGTTTGTTTCATTTGTTTTATTCAATTATTTCACAATGTTTACATCAAATTTATAAGAACATGTAATTACACTATTATTTCAAAGGACAGGGTGCGATTACTTTACTGAAATTGGAACATCCATGTAATTTAATCTTTTGATTCATGTCTGTTTTAAAGTTGAGATGTGGCAAAGTATAAACCAAAAGTGTTCTGATAAATGATGTTTTGGGGTAAAAAATGGATTTTATGTACAAACTAAACAGCCCTTTACATATACATGTATGTGTTACACAGTTACAGAGAAAAATACAAAGATTTGGGTCGTTTTCATGAATAGTTTTTGAACTTGTAAATACAGAGCTTGTGCAAGTACATTTGTGTACCAACTAAGTAATTTGCAGTAATTTTTGTCAATATGATCAACTTTCATGTTGATAGTTTTGTGGTACATGTGCTTAATATAAAAAAAATGGATTTGCTTTCTTCGGACTTTAAATTTCTTTGGAAAACTTAAAATTTTGCTCAAACTTAAAGATTGTTTTTAAGGATAAATTATCTAGTTCTGTAATGTCCTTCATATTTTTTCTGTTAAAGGCTATAGGGTTCTCATAATCTTATTAATATTGAGGTTCATAATACTCCACACTTTCCACAATAAAAATCTATAATATTCCATGAATATGTTGATTAAATATTATTCTGAATGAACACTAACACTTTGCAGACCCATTATTTACTGCACTACTCACCTTGTAGTATGCACAAACATTTTAACTGTGTTATCCATTCCAACATACATTACAGAAATGATTTAAAGCTAAAAAAAATATACTGAGAGGTTTAAATGACAATATCTTGATCAGATTAAAAAATCAGTTCTAATTGAAATTTTAATTTTGAGAAAAAATGTGTAGTATGTCATGATCAGCTGATATGGAGTTATTGCCCCTGCCATCTGTAGTCATCCTAGTAAACTTTTTATGCCCCACCTACGATAGTAGAGGGGCATTATGTTTTCTGGTCTGTGCGTCCTCCGTCCGTTCGTTCGTTCGTTCGTTCGTCCGTTCGTCCGTCTGTCCCGCTTCAGGTTAAAGTTTTTGGTCGAGGTAGTTTTTGATGAAGTTGAAGTCCAATCGACTTCAAACTTGGTACACATGTTCCCTATGATATGATCTTTCTAATTTTAATGCCAAACTAGAGATTTTACCCCAATTTCACGGTCCACTGAACATAGAAAATGATAGTGCGAGTGGGGCATTCGTGTACTGAGGACACATTCTTGTTTTTTAAATCTTCTCCCCTGAAACAATATGCACCCATGGCCAACATGGTTCGAATGATCTTTTTTATGGTATATATTATAAATATCGTGTTTTTTTTATTCTAATGATTAAAGATAAATCAATTCTGGTTTTTTTTTTTAAATCCTTGGAAAAATATCAGTCTATATAATAATATTGGCTAAACATTTTGTGTTTTACCACTGTTGTTTGAATGATAGGTACAAGATATAATTATATATTATATATATACTGCGATTTGTTTATTATAAAATGCTTCTTATGACCTTAACCACATAAAAATTACAGGAAAGGAGAAAGGTATTTTTTTTCAATATCAACTTGTTTCATGATGTGAAATAAAGGCTTCATTTAAAAAAAAAATCAGAAGTATTTAAGAAAATGACATACCATTAGCTCTATGTACTGATTACAAACTAACCTTTGGGATGTTTACATTTGTTTAACGGTATGGAGGTTGAACACCTTAAGATAAAGTTACAAAGTTATCTTTTCTTAGACACTAATGTACCCTTTTACTATTTGTATAGTAGATCATTAAAATCATTAGGATGAAGTCCAGATTTGTTTGGTCAGGCATACTGTAACTAAATTTAGATTCTCATGAAAGTTATATTTTGTTGATAATGAAACATTATATGAGTAAGTACTGTCATTTATATGTTAAATAATGACTTTATTATCTTCCAATATCTTATCAACATTCAGGAATAAATTACTTGTACATATTTGGATGCAGAAAGTTCACAAAGTAGTCCTGTAGTGGGCTAACTGAAAAAGAGTTTTTTCTGAATTTTCTCAACATTATGTTAGTACCATAGTTCAAGCTTACTTTTTAACCACTGTAAAAGATCAGCTTCAGTATGTGTGACATGAGGAGTGCAAATGAGTTTTCAATTTTTTAGAAACATATTGTGGTAGTCGGTCATTAATGTCTATATTCCATTTTTGATTTTGTATATCAATGAATTTCTTACATATGGCTAATATTGACAAAAACGGATTGTCTGTCAGGTATATTCAGAGAAACTATTGTGAGTTGTGTTTTAATGTATATTAGAATAGGAAGATGTGGTATAATTGCCAATGAGTCAACTCTCCACTGATACCAAATAACACAGAAGTTAACAACTTTAGGTTACTGTATTGCCTTCAACAATGAGCAAAACTCATACCTCATAGTCAGCTATAAAAGGCTGTTCTAACTTCAATTATTGAATTCATTGTTACTGATAACACTTATGGTATTATTTGTCGATTATTTATTTTCTTATAGAGAAGGTCCAGTTTGAATGTTTTAAGTTCATTTGTTTTTAAAGATATGGGGAAAAATATGCATTTTGAATATTTTTATTTAGGTTTGACAACTAGATATTTATGGATATCACAAATGTCTTATGTGAATGTGTTATAAAAGGATTTTTTTCTTTGAAAATAGTTCTTTTTTTGCAGGTTAATTGATCCAACCAATGATTCAGAAATAGCAAACTACAAAATCCATCGTATTCTGTTCTGTGCTCGAGGGCCTAATGAAAGTAACGAAAAGAAATGTTTTGCTTTCACCTGTAGTCATGGTGATTCTGCTGACAATGCAATATTCCAGTGTCATGTGTTTAGATGTGAAATACAAGAAGCTGTGAGTATTTTCCATTGATTATATCAGCTGGTTTTAAGGATTCAGTTACAAAATATACACACTTTGTTATTTCAGTTAGAAAATTTAATACAAAAAATTAAACATCACAACTACATGATGGTACACCATATCGTTAGTGATGTCAACTTTTGCTTTAGCATAGATCAATGATTTTGAAACTAATGCATTATACTATTAGTCTGTTAAGGGATCCACTTTATATATAATTATAATTTTCATACATGTACTGGCAAATAAACATGAGTAATCTCTCTTTGCCAATAGTTAACTTTCTTACTATACATATAATAAGAGAACAAATTTACTCCTTCCCACCCTTTTGAAAAGCCAATTGTATTTGAAGTTGTATATTTAAAAAAATAAGGAGATTTGAAAAGATTGCTTGTGAAACAACTGTAGCAATTTGAACAAGCAACGATGATTCTGAGTTGCACAAGCCAAAGCAAGGGTATTCCTGGAATACTTTATATGGTACATTCATGTTTACATCATGCTGATGCTGATCAACTAATAATTCTAATGCAATTATTTTGTAACAATTGTTCTGATTGGATGACAGCAAGCGTAAAATTCTCTATCTCCTTGTCTGTAACTAAGGAAGCCGACATTTTGAATTTCGGAATGTGTTGACATGTTATTTCTACAATAATAAACAAAAAACTCACTTGTTGCGCCTAAAAATCTTCTTTTTATCAAATTTTATTACATTTTGAAGCGGCACAGAAGCCAGAAAACGCCCGGTGTTTATGTTTGACGCCGGAAGCATACCTATGACGTCACCTAGTGTAGGGACCAAAGAAGATAACATCTTTTCGCGGAATTTTCTTTAATGAAGATTTTACACTGAAATAATGATTGAAATTTAATTATGAACTTGTTTTGCATTAGAATAGAGATAACTGTATTGTATTTGAAGCTTTAAGGACGTCCATCGGTAGTTTTACTGTCGCAAATACCTGTTTACCTGTCCCCGCTCCGCGTCGCCAGGTAAACTAAATTTGCGACAGTAAAACTACCGATGGACGTCCTTAAAGCTTCAAATACAATACAGTTATCTCTTAAATATATGCAGAAATTTGATATCATTCTTTTTATTGAACATATCAATTGTATATTTTTCAGGTAGGGAAAATTTTGTATTGCTTTGCTACAACATTTAGAAAAGTTCCAAAAGAAATGAAAGAGTCTAAAATTATGTTGGATGAAGAATTTGTATCTACATTTTCTGTCTCATTAGAATTCAAAGAAGATGATGGGAAAAACAATCTTACGACTTGTCCAAAGGATAAAAATATCTTCAAGTTCAGGAGTAACTATGAAAAGAAAATTGTGATCAATGTCTCACAGACAGGAGATACAGAACTTATGATAGAAAGGCAAGCATTATGTCATTGATAAAAGAGCAATTTAGTTTGCTATAAGATCCATTGTACTTGTACCATGTGCCTCTGTTTAGTTATGATTATCTAGATCTCAGTCTTTGTCTTAATCATGACCATAAATTTTATTAATGAAAATACAATTTTCCTCAATTTCGAAAAAAATTTGTAACCAAGCTAGATAAATGATTCATCTTAACCTGAGTGTATAATATTGAGAGAAAGAGAAATATAAGTACGAAATCTGCTATTTAAATTATCTTTGTTTATTTGTTTATTTACAGATGTTTTGGTTTGTTGATATCTCCTGGTAGAAATGTTAAACATGCTGATATGCAATTGATTGAAATGGTAAAATCATACACTATTTTAACTATTTTATATTTATTCAAATACAGTTCTCCTTGTTTTAAAAACTCTGATAAGTCAAAACATTGGGCAGTCGCTTGTAAAATTCTAGCTTGTTTAATGTATTTTTAATTCTGATGTATCAAACTTTGTGGATTCCAAATCTCTGATAACTTGAGGATATATAGTCTAGATATATTCTGAAAAATGAATAATGTGTTGAAGAACAATAAACTAGAAAATTTGAGAGGTTCAGAAATCATTAGCTATAGTTTCAAATACTAAATCAAATATTTAAATTCTTTGTTTATTTACAATCAAATTGAGTCTCCTTGAGTTTTTACTGGGTCAGTAAATTAATTTACATAACTGTAACCGGCATGGCATGTTTCAGATAGTATGTTGGCACCTTGGATGATTGGTGTAGAATTATCCCAAAAAATTTATGGAATGAATCATAATGATAAAAAATGATATATTTATATAAATAAATGTTTGATAAATTTGATTAAAAAGACTTAAATTTGTTCCCTACATAACAATAGCAGACATAAGTAAAACTTATATACTTTCATGTGCATTGACTATTTCAGAAATCCATGGGATATACAGACGGTAAGAATTACTTGGTATCAGGGAGTTGGGATCCAACAGAAGAATGTTTTCTAGTACTAAATACAGAGACGCCTAAAGGTAAAATTTACTTCTGCTTGAATGGTGACTTGTGATATACTTATATCACTTAGTCATTGTTGAAAATTGTTATCTTTTTTGCTTTTCTTGCTTGATTGATAAATAAAAAAGAAATACAATACTGAACAAAAGAAGAAGTCTTTGGCATGGAAGTCTTGTAAAACAAACAGTTGGCCCAAAAAGAACTATTGTTACTAGACCGATATTTATATGAAAAGAACACCTTATAAGGTATACCTCCTTTACAGCCTATATATGTTCTCATAGAAATTATGCCACTTGTATGCGATATAAACTGGCTAATTGATATATATGTATGATATGTATGATATTTTGCTATTGGTTGTTAAATTGTAATCTATAAATAAAAGTAAAAAAATGAATATGATGGATAGGGTTAACAAAACATTTGGTTGATTTCTAGCTTGATACATAATTTCAGCTCTTGTGCATAGAAATTTGTATTTCTAATACCAATAGATCATTATTTGAACAACTGGTTTCCATTACAGATACCAGAGTGTTCCTGACAGTGGCCGTAGATTTAGTGATCCATGGAATTCAGGAACCAGTTAGATTTGCCATAGAAACCAAAGCCAAGATCTTTCCAATGACTGAAAGGTTCTGGAATTTTACTAAGCGTCCCCATCAGGAACTGTTTCACATTAATTTAAAACAGGTAGGCTTACTAATTTGACAACTTCAAGTGCCTTTCAATTTAAACCCCTGTCCCAGGTGAGTGGATATTTGAGCAACTGCAAACATGTTTAATCCTACCACATTCTTTATGTGGCTGTTCCAAGTCAGGAGCCTGTAACTCAGTAGTTTTAGTTTGTTGCTGTATATCATATTTGTTTAAGTTTATTGTTTTGTGCCCCAATCAGGCCATAAGTTTTCTTCTTTTGAATTCTATCACATTTCAGTGCCCTTTGTATGTGTTTTACTAATTGTCGTAGGTTGATAGTTGTTTTAAACTTCTATATTATGTGGTCTCTAGTTGCGAGTTTGTCTCATTGGCAGTCATACATCTTGTCAAGGTTAAAGATTTAATAATCCAGAGGTTCATGTCTAAATTATATATGGCTATGTGTACTCATTGAGAGTTGAAAAGAAGGGTAGATTTGAATCACTGGCTTTATGATCATACTAACAAATTATGTCTTCTCTGTATTTAGTGTGTTACTTTGAGTTTAAGTTGACTCTGTATTTAGTGTGTCACTTTGAGTTTAAGTTGACTCTGTATTTAGTGTGTCACTTTGAGTTTAAGTTGACAAGTAGTAGTGCTGTGACTGTTCATAACGTGATTGACAATAAGGCTTTTTATATTGAAAACCCTGTGACTATATTTGAAATGATCAAACTTAACACTTGAACAAACTTATTAATTACTGAATACTTTTCTTGTTTCTAACAGATAGTGGTGTTCTAATTTAAAAAAAAAAAAAGAAAGATGAACTTCATAGGACTAAAGTATATCAACTCAGGAAGTGAAATATTTTGTTCACTTTATTTGATAAACATTTGGAATTTCTTATACATGATTTTGGTCTGTTCATTAATATACATTGTATAAATCCACTTTTCTAGTCACTTTATTTCTTGTTATCAAATCCTTAATCTGTAAGTGTCATCCTTTAATAGTTCCTCAGCTTTTCTTCATAGAAGGAATGTCTGAAAAATACAAGAAAATTATATTCAGTATTTTTTGCTACATTGGTATTTTATGATGGAGTATTTTTCCATTGGTATAAATTTTGGTTGACTAATTTCTACTTTTAAAAACATTAATATTTCTATAATGGGGTGTTTAACGAACTTTACAATCCATGAGGGTCTAGCACAGTCAACCATTAATTCTAATTGCCAATGAATATAACAAAACCATTGATCAGGACATGATATATTACATCTGCCTCTTCTAAGATCTAGAATTTTATAATCAATGAACCAATTATTTGTAAACACATTATGATTGGTATCCACAATTATACAACTTTTAGTACAGCATTAAACCATACAAATCAAATCAAATATCACATACATGTTTTAACCAATTTTTATATAAATCAATATTCTCGCAGGTGGTCAAGTATATTTATTTGTCTAAGAGCTATTTTAAAAACTGAGAGGTGTTCAAAGCAAATCTGAACAATTGGTGAGTCACCTGCCAATAACAACTAATGAATAAATTATGTTTTCTAAGACTGAAATATTAATAAGTACACATCCAACAGATTTAGTGTAAAGTTTTAATAAACAGTCTGTATATAGCATGTCCTTGCACAATGCAAAAATAAAAGTATCAACAGGATTTACGAGTATATAAACAACTTTACTCTATGAATAAAACGTGTTTGCAGAGTTGTTTGCTAGTATTTGGAAATGCAATCTCATCACCTCGGGCAAAGTGTGTGAGATTATTGCCAGTGATTGGTGCTCTATACTTTTATGCATTAATACTTTCATGCTTTAAAATGATTTGAAGATGTCTCTTCAAATTTTGCTTACAATGCAGTTAAAAAGAAAGAAGAAGTTTGTCGCCCAACAGAAATGTGCAAATTTTTTAGAAGCCTAGAATTGTCAAGGCTATCATCTATATATCAATTAACAATTTTTGCCCCCCCCCCCTTTCCCAAAAAAAAAGGAGGCAAAAAAAGAGTGGAATTAAAAGTACATAATATGATCAATTTATAAAATTATGTGTGGTGTCTTTAACATACAACTTTTATCCTAAAAATGTCCTGAATATGCTCTTTTTAGCCTAAATGCTTTAAATATCTACAGAATCATTTACATATGCTGGGTTCACACATAATTTGAATTTGATTCTATTAACTAATTCCAATTAGTTTAATTCGCATTCGAAACGTTTTATGAATTTTTCAAATTGCAATGCATGTCTAATTCACTTTACCATCGAAAGACGTTAACTTTTAATTCGTATTAACAAAAACACATTTCTAATGCGAATTGGATAATGTGAATTAGCAAATTAGAATTCTATTCAAATTAGGAAAAAAGAAGAGCGTGTGAACGTGATGAGCGAATTAGATTTGCATTCAATTTGAATTCAATTCGAATTAAATGTATGTGTGAACAAGGCATTAGAAGTGTTTTCCTTTCTCAGCTTATGTTACATGTTTTGAGAATTTCATCATACAGAAAAAGTTATTTGATATGATTTAATTCCTCCTTGAAGAACAATGATTTGATATAAACAGTAGTGAGGAAAACTACATTTCTTTTCTAAATAGTTTATCAAATGACACTGGAAGAGAGAGAAACAATTTATGGTTTGTTTCTGTTTTAAACATTTCAATGACTGAAAAAAACCAATATCTGGTATGTTTCTGTTTTAAACATTTTTAAAATTGTGAAAAAAACCAAATTAATGTTTATAACTTCTGTGTAGATCAAATGTACTTTTATCTTTCCACTGACACAGGCATGACCTTGGATTGAAAGCAATATTTGACATCAATCATTTGAGGTTAATAGTTGTAATCATGTTTGTTTTTTGTCAATGTGATTAATTATTACAAGCTGAATGTGGTGTTTCAAAGAAAATAACATATTTTTAAAGATACTTGCATTAGAATTAAAAAAAAAAGATTTAAAATTTTAGTGTATTGAAACTTGCATATCGAGGTAACTTTTGGGGAGCATATCATTATCAAGGTACCTCACTTTATCTCAAAGATGACATGTTCAGTAAACTATGGTGGGGCCCTAGATAAAACTTAGACCCTTTAATAGGTTTTAGGGTTGACACTATTGAGCATACTAAAGCTCATAGTGCTAGTTGTTAACTTGGATACAGATTTTGAAATGTTATTTTTGGTTATCATTAGTAAAACTCTTCTCTTAACAAAAAACACCTGTATCCTCCACTGATATTGTTGTAGATTTAACTCAAGTTTTAAGTTTTTCAACTGATCCCCTTTTGGCCCTGTTACTATTGAGGTTTGTGTTTTAAGTGAAGATTAAAGTCTAACAGCTGCAAATGATGACAACATGTTTGTTTAGGAGTGATTATTACTTGTGCACTTAACAATTTGTTTACCCTGATATAAACATTCTAAGTACCGGTATCACTTTATTTTCCTTAGCAGAAGGTCATTTATGTCTTTACTAGAATATTTTGTATGTAAGAGAAGAAGGTTTAGAAGTTACACCGGCTGTTTATCAATAAATTTGAAGTAACATGTATCTTTAAATGGAATTGCACCACACTTTATTCCATATTTGTCATAATTAATCTAAATGGTTAATAATGGGGTATTGTAACTTGGATGTATGGTCACAATATTGAGGCACTACGTCCAAGGTCAAGGTCTAGTAATGAAGAGAATGAAACTAGTACAAAAAAGGGGTTTCAAGATGGTAACTCAAGAGCTATTTCAAGGATTGTAGCCTTACTTGGATATTTTTCACTTTAAAATATCAAAGATCATGATTCATTTTTTGACAACTTTTCCCTTGGTCAAGGTCATGATTACTAAAAATAGATGGAAATTATTCAGAAAAAATGGTGTTTCCAGATTTTAACTCCATAACATTACATCATATAATAGCTTTGCTATATGGTCACATATAATGATAGCTTTTGATCTTTAAGTCCCTACATCTAAGTTCATGGTTAAAGGAACTTAAAATAGACCAACATTAGTGTTAGGAGTTTCTGAAGAACTCAAGTAGTTAAGATTGAATCCCAACCAAACTTAAAAAAAGATATGTTCAAATATAATGAATGGATGATCATTATAATTTATACATTTTATGATAATTGTAATAACATTTGTTATTTCGCTGCCGTTTATAGGTGACTATGTGGTATGGCTTTTAATTATTTATGAAAGCCTAACTGTGACCTACAGTCGTTAATTTTTTTTGTGGAAAGTTGTCTCATTGACATCATATCTCATCTTCTTATTTTTATATGTAGCTTCAAATGTATTGAAAGGATATTCTATATTGTTTTTGATATCATTGCTTACAGGTTCATGATCATAGCAACTAAAAATAAACTGATATTTGTAAATAAAGATGATATTTTAATAATAACCATAGATCCTATCATAGAAATGGAATTTGGAACCAAACGTTCTTTATACATTCACATATTTAGACAATTAGAGAAAATCTGTATTGCTTTTTTCATCATTGAATCAAATGTTATCAATGAAAGTAATAAAATAATATAAAACAAAACACTAAATAAAAGCATTGGAATTTGGTTTGAGAAATTAGAAATAACTGACCTTGTGAATAGGTTTATAACATTGACATCTGGAACTGTTACATCGAATCTTAGCTGCATCCTTGTATGGGATCACTGCCCATCTACCTGCAAATCGACATACGATCGATGTTGGTGCCATATACCACTTTTTAACAGTTTTTAGAAAATCTACCTGCATTTCTCCACTGCTGTAAGGTTGAAAAACTAACCACAGAAACAAAAGGGAGAAATATTTCATTTTAATCTGTAGAAATACAAAGCTATTACTGAAAAGTCTTTTGATGAGAAATCCTTATATCCAACCAATCAGGTTTTATGGGACTTTTATGGATACTGAAATGAGCTACAAATTATTTCATTGTTGCCAAACATAGGCTTATGTAGGAGATTCCAATATGCAATTACAGCATTTGAATAAAGTCTGTTAATCTAACGTAATATTTCTACGTGTCCTCCCGCCTTTAGTAATTATGGAATTATTCAGTTATTAGTTATTATCTCATCATCAGCACTCTTGTATGTTACATATATGTCTGTATATAATGTAGTCTTGACATTTTATCCTTTTAGACTTCTTTCTTTTTTCAGTGTTCTTCCCAGATATTTCATATATAGCATCCTGGTAAACAGGGGAAATTGAAATACCATCTTGTTTCTAAAAAATATAGCATCACATCCATAACATTATCTATTAGAAAACGACTTCAGATAACATCATATTTAAGATTATAGCATCACATTACCATGATGCTAAAAGGCCCTGGGCCTGGGGAGAAAACTTTATCTTTTTTATCAGATAGTTAAGGTCTTTTTCAGACCTGATGGTGTAAAGTGATTTTACAATGCTAAATAGTTTAATGGTGACACAAAAAGAATGCAGTGTAACTGTGTAACTCTTTACGAAATAGATAAATGTAACCCTATCTTCCTCACTCCTGATATCTTGCCTAAAAAAAACCAATTTGAATAGGAGTATTAAGGATAGAATTTCAGTCCAAACTTAATACTGATTTCTTAAAGAGGAGAGAAACAGTATTTCGTAATATTGCAGTGTGATGAATTATTAGAGATAATTTTTGGCATTTTGAAATCATTGAAGAACTTATGAAGTAGAAGCTTTTTCTTGAAGATATAAATTGATATTGTGAAGAATAGTTAGTGTGAAAAATAAAGTAATAGTTTTGTAGTCTAATAATAGATGAAATTTAAGGATCTATATTTGATACCTCTTCCGTGATATCATATATGTGGGGTTCATATTGTATTGTCTGACATACTGATACATACTTCATTAAAGTAAAAACGTAACCAATAAAACATCCTTGTTGTATTTATTGCTTTTCTGGTATTGCTTCCTTTATCATAAGGAAATTTTACAATATCTTTCCACACAACTTTCTTGAGATAATAAGATAGGCCACTAGCCACCTTTCTATCCTAACTCCATGTTCAAATGTCCATTAAAGTGGTTGATGGGTTCATTATCTCTTGTCACTTCACATGTGGGTGGGAATTAAAATACCATTTATTAAAAACTCACCTGTGTCAAGGTAATTTAAGTTGTTTACATGAGGAAGTGTTTTTAAAATTTCATTCTCTTATGTTGTTAGATAGTTTTGGGATCTTGAAATTCTTTGTTCAGTTTGTTAGAAGAGCACTATTTGCAAATGATGAGATTTAGGAAGAAATCTAGAAAGAGTAGTGATAAGGTTTGATTTTATATTTTTTTCTGGTATTAGAAGTAATTGTGCAGATGATTTTGACACCTGCAACCTTTTGAAATCAAGGATTAAAGGTATAAATTTCATACCTGACTCTTAATTTATGTAATTAGAAAGGCAATTGGTATTGAAAATTAATCTTCTCTAGCCTGATTCAACTATATTATATATCAATACCAATACTACATAAGGAGAATCTTTGATTTTCATACAGTGCATTTTGAAATGACATCTTAATCAAGAGGATTTATTTGTATTAAAAAGGAAAATCAAAGAAATTCTGTTTTTGTAAACTCTCTGAAATGCAACACCCATATTGATAGTTACCTTATGGGGTTTGAGTAGTTAGTTAACAGTTCTGTTACATTTCTTGTCAATACATGCTGACTCTGATTGACCTTACAACATTAGAAAGTATTATTTGAAATTTAGCATGAAACATTTCCTTAAAAGGGACTGAAACAAAGAAAACATTTGATAATGGCCAGTTTTAGTGTTTCCAGGGTGAAACACTTGGGATAAACTCTTATCACATATTATACTGTTCTTTGATACTAAACATGGGTTTCAGTAAAGCAGATGGGTAGCTTCCCAGAGTCAAGATGAAAATTGCAAAATACATGGCCAAAAGTTTTACTTTATAAATGTTTATAGATTACCCTAAAGGTTACACTATTGTCCGTTAGGTCATAAATTAAGTATTTTAACCACCTATCTATTTACCTGAATCTACAAGTTCAAATAGGTGACTATTTATATCTAAATTAATTGCAGGTTTAATAAGGATATTTGTTGTTTAATTAGTATTGAGAGATATCAAACAAAAGTCACAACCTTCTGGCAGTACAAATCATTAACAATAAAATGAAATGTGCATCACATATAGGTAATACTAATCTACAGGTAGATACAGGCCAGATGTTGAATGAATCATGTTATTGTCATGTGACTTTCATAAAAATAAACAACAACAAATAGTTCCAGCCTTATTACTTCTTGGACAATTTTTTTTATGACAAGTAGGATATAGTTTTATTGAACCATTTATTTAACTGGAAAGAGGTAATGGTATAGATGAATAATTATATTTCTGATATTTGACATTTATTCATTCTGAGTAGGATATAAGTATTGATTTTGTAAGTATATACATTCTTATATTAGGAGTTAAAACTGCTGTTTATAAGAGCTACACATCATGTTATAAATTGGTGAATTTTCCATTGAGAGGTTTCTAGTGGATAGATTTGGAAATTGATTTCATTTGAGAAAGAGGCCTTACATTGAAAAGTTATAGGATAGAACTATAAGATTAAAAAAACTTGAGTATTTAAATGAGCGTTAAGCATCTCTGTTAATGGGAATGTGAAATTAGTTTAACAAGGAAAAATCACCATTAGAGGTAAACTGTTTTATATTTCATTGATAGTATTTCATACAGTTGTTAGTGTTGTCAATTTTGTTCAAATTGTATAAATCATGGTTGATTGATTATCTTTCGATGTTTTACAATACTTTCAGCACGCTTTGCTTTATCATGTCCAGTTTTAATTGCTTTATCTTTCGTTTTCAATATTCTACATAAAGATGTGCTAGTTCAATGTGAAGTCATTCCACATGGTCGCTTTTTAATTTGAGGTCTATAAACAAATTTTGACCAAGAAGAATTAAGACCAAACAAACCATGCATACGTTAATTATACAAAAATAATTAATTGGCTGGGAAATATACTGATATATATGGATGTAGATAACTGTGTCTCTGAGTTAGCATATTTAATTAAACTCTTTAAATGTCCTTCCTTCTTCTGTCTTGAAAAACTTTTTTATATTTGGCATGCCCCTTAAGAAACCAAGGTTAACCTGTACATACTGTTTTACTAGAAGGGAAGTTAAGACCTCATATTTTGACATTGATCACACAGACTTTTTGGGTTTCCATAGGGCCACAATTTAAAAATGTTTTGGTTTGCCCAAACCCTATCCAAGGTTGAGACAGTGGGTAGGTAGGTAGGCATTTTCTTTTCTTTTTTCCAAAAAAAGATATTGAAGCATCCGGTGTTTATTAGTCTTCATGCCTATCTGATTAAAAAAAAAACTTCTTTAAATCAGGACAATAAACGAATTTGAGTAGGCAGCTTTTTTCTGGGTAGGTAGGGTTTTGGCAAACAAACCTATTCTTTTTTATGGCCCAGCCAGATATGTTTCATATAGCTTCAAGTTCTAAAATCTGGCACAGGATGTAAAGTTCAGCTTCAATTTCATTTTTTAATCACATTAATTTCTAAACATGAATCTAAACTAGTAACATATATTTTAAATCAGATAAAATTACAATTGCCTTAAAGTGCTAAAAGTGCTCTTTTTATCAATACAACAGTAGTATTTAATTGAATAATTAAGGGCCTTCAGAATCAATTCACAGAATGTAGTTCTTATATACTTATAAAGGTGCAGATATAATGACAAAGTTTCCAAATAAATAATGTAATAGAGGATAAATGAATTATCTCTAATGAGATTTCTGTAGACTATATTGGTTAATCTTGTAAACCTATAATTATATTGGCCACATATACAAATGTTTATTTGCCAATTATAGGGTTCCTTCTGGGCATATTCTGTTGTTTATGGCTTAGTTGTGAAGCTATTTATGGCTGTGTTGACAATGCTGGTTCCTATGATATTTCCTGTAATCACTAATGAGATAGGGAAAGTCTTCAAAACTTACAATTTTTTCATAAAACTGTACTAGTTGTAAACATTGGTTTGAGTTACATACAATGACATATGCATGTATTAAAAATACTTTGATAACTTCTCTGTATGATACAGACAATACCAACTAATGTTTGACAAAGCATATTAAATATTAGATTTATTTTTCACATTAATAGAAGAGTATTTTAAAAAGATACATGGTACTAAATCGATTATGATTTTTTTTATGATATAAACAAGGAGACCAAAAGTCAAATTTAAAAAAAACACAGACTAACATGGCTATAGGTTCCTGACTTAGAACAGGCATTCAAATGTAACCCGGTTAAACATGTTTTGTGAGATCTCAACTCTCTCTTATTATATACCTCTAGCCAGGCCCAATTTTAAATAAGCAAATACACTTCATGTCCACAGTAAAACTGTTTATAAAAGGAGTCAAATGCTAGAATAAGTAACAAAAGAAACTAATCAAAATGGCAATGATCATCATCAATTGACTACTAGCAGTTATTGACATGGTAGCTCCAGACCTCAATTAAACTGCCAGTATTCTTTATCCTGTATCATCCAGAATGTTTTTCCGTTACATTTCAAAGTTTATCATATGTCATTTAGAAAAGTTTTTATGACATTTCAATGGTAATCCCCATGCCATCTATAATGTAAGTCCCATTATTGACAAATAATGCTTTGTCATTTTGTCTGCAGTAGGTTTTTTCAGGTCATACCTAAGTAATAGAACACAGCAAGTAAACATTTGCAATGTTAATTCTGATAAAAAAGATGTGAAATTTGGTGTCCCCCAAGGATCTATTCTAGGTCCTCTATTATTTGTCTTATTTATAAATGACCTTCCCCTGTGCATTAAAAATTGTAAAACAGACTTGTATGCTGATGATACTACTCTTCATAAATCAGGGAAAAGTATAGAAAATTTACATGATGATGTTCAAGAAGATTTATGCAAAGTTGAAGAATGGTGCAAAATGAATAATATGTTCATCAATACCAAAAAAACTAAATGTTTGGTTACTGGAACAAGTCAGAAGTTATCAACCCAATCTTTTCAACCAAATTTAGTAATAAATTCAGAAACACTACAAAATTCATCATGTGAGAAATTATTAGGTGTTAAAATTGACAGCACACTTAGCTGGAAAAACCAAATTGATCAAATTTGTGCTAGCATTTCATCAAGAATATACCTTCTTTCTAAATTAAAGAATTTTTTAGATATTAATGCCAGGAAAGCATATTATAATGGGTATATTCTGCCTCTCATCGATTACTGCTGTATTATTTGGGGAGAATGTAAAAATGAAGGGATAGTAAGAATATTAAAACTTCAAAAAAGAGCAGCAAGATTAATTCTTGATGCAGACCCATTATCCCCATCAGCCCCCTTATTTAAAAAACTTGGTTGGATGACAGTAGAAAACAGAATCAAATACCATAAATATTTATTGCTATTTAAATGTATGCAGAAAGAAGCACCACAGTACCTAATTCAAAAGTTTCAACTTATATCTGTAAATAATCCTTATGCTTTAAGGGGTGTTACTCAAGGTAATTTGATAGTTCCAAAGCCAAAAACTGAACTGTTTAAAAAATCTTTTGCTTATTCTGGATCAGTTTTATGGAACGGACTACCCTATGAAATGCGTAAAGTGCAAAACACTTATTCTTTTAAACAAATTATAAAACAATACTTGAGACAGTCCCAATATTCAGTCTGAAATGATTGCAACTACATTGTATTACTCTTAGAATGTATGATTTTAATGATTTGTATATACTAGGTCTATTTACTACATGCGATATTTAACTGTTTTATATCTTTTAATCATGGTACATGTACACTGAACTATTATGTCTATACAATTGTGTTTATATGTTGTATGATTGCTTTTTTCTTTTATTATTACCATTTTGTTTTTACTTGTATTGCATACATGTATATGAGGGCCTCAGGGAAGATTAGTGATTGTAACTAACTGTGTTTACCCTCTTTAAATAAAGAATTTATTATTATTATTATATTATTATTATTATTGTGTTTTCCCATATCTATTTAGTTGTTATTTTCGTATTATCCAGCATCAGTTACACTAGGTTACTCTATATGCTGATGCATAGGACAGCAGTAAACTGGTTTATCTGATTCATCAAATTGTAGTGGTAAACTGAAAATCACTACCCTCTTATTTTTGATAGATGGTTTTGTGATGCTATATAAAATGTAAATCTTAAAAGTTTTCTAGATACTAAGTAAAATCTGTAGATGATGTTATTGATTATTTCAGTCTGATGATGGAATGTTTGACGTGGTCAGCGTAAACAGCCAAACACAAATAGATAGACAGAAAGCTGGAATGAGTTTACAGGGTCTAAACACAACCAGACAAAAGATCCCTGACGATATAACCACACCCCAGGACCCTGAGGAAGAGTCAGGTATGTACTAGCATAGACAAAAGCTGTGAGTTTACATGGTCTGAAGTATTCCAAAACACTGCTTAACCCCTGTTAGGTATATACTTAGACAAAAATCACTCTTTATTAAGGGGACTTTGAAATTGTAGCTCTAACTTGGATGATCCACTACTAAGTCAGATCAAGTGTTCTTATACTGTAGCATTAACTTCTGATTGAAGTTTAAAGACCAGCCATTACTAAATGATTCATTGTTGTGACTAAGGAGTCTTGATATAGTAGCTTTAACTTCAAATTGTTGATTGAGTAGAGACATTTCTAAGTTAATTCAAGTGTTATGAGCAAGGGGATATTGTAGCTTTAACTTCTAATTGTAGATGGAGATGAGCCACTACTTAGTGGATATGGTTTTGTAAGTAAAGAGATCACAGATGAAGATCTGTTGCAAGCGTGGCATGAAGTTCTGAAGAAGTGGCATCAAAATTTAACACAGAAACCTAAACAAGTTCATCATTTAGTTAAGAAAGGCATTCCAGAAGCACTCCGTGGGGAAGTATGGCAACTTCTGGCTGGTTGTCATGACAACTCAGATCTCTTGGAGGCTTACAGAGTATTGATAACTAAGGTGAAATTCCAGTTTCTTGTGCTAAAGATATTACATAAATTTTCATGTAATGTACTACATGTATTAAAGCTTTGTATTTGTGCTGAGAATGCATTTTAACAAAAAATTTGTTTGTCCCTCCGTGGCTTCCAAAGATAGAAGGGAGCATTACAACATGTATGTATGGTCTATGGCCTGTCTGGAGTCCATCTGTATTGTATTAGGTTAAAGTTTTAGTTTAAGACAGTTAACCATGAAGTCAAGCTTTCATCAACTAAGACTGAACATAAAGTTTGCTATGCAAGTTCACAATGATTGTACTTTTAAAAACAAAATACATACCAAATTAGTGTTTTTCTTTCAGGATGTTCACTTGTCATCTTTTGGAATTTTTGTCAGATTTTCGGAATCCTCTGGTTTTATCCATTTGAATGCCTTAAAAAAATTGCCCATTGACCCCTATTTTTCTTTTTATAAATCTTTTACATGCATGACATGTATAATGAGAAGCCATCTGTAAAACGTCTTATACAATTTTAATTATTTTTAATTGGTTTTGAGAACTTAAACTTGTCAATGATAAAGCTATGAAAAGTCAAGAGAGAATATTTTCCCGCCAACATTTTAATGGCTAATATCTCGAAAACAAGCACATTGACCTATACATTTTTTTTGCTCTTTTGATTCCTTTATTAATCCCCTCTTAATATAAACTAGTTAACTTGTGTTTTGAAAAGTTAATTATTTTGAAACTGAGAAGCGAACTCCCTTTCTTTGGAAATGTGATAGTGTCATTTGTACATTGTGTCCTATGTCCTAAGATATATTAATATTTTAAGGATTCCCTAATGAGATATCACAGACAAATTTTGTTCACCTGATTTTAACGCGAAAAAATTCACGTGAATTTCATGTTAATCAAGCTTATACGATTATTCACGTGAAATATTTCAAGTGAATTTCATTTCACGTTTTTTAACTCAAAATTAATGTGAATTCAATGTGAAATTCATGTGATCAAAATTTGGCTAAGTATTTGAATAATGTTTAAGGATTTCCCAAATGAAGATATATTTGATTTATTTTTTAAGGATTCTCCAAATGAAGATGTGATACAAAGAGATATAAATAGAACATTCCCAGCACATGATTTCTTCAAAGAAACAGGAGGACTGGGTCAAGATTCTTTATATAGAATTAGTAAGGTGAGTACTGTATTGTCTGTATGAAGGTCCAACAAGAAGCTAATATTTCTCATGTCAGAGTCTGTTGAACTATTCAAATAACATTTTTAAATAAAAAAGATATTTATAGATTATCTATTGTAAAAAACGAGAAGGAGTTTCTCTGCAACAATATCATAAGGGCAACAGCTAAGAAATTTCCGACAGAAAATGAATGATGAGCTGTTTGAATGAATAATTTGAAATGAAAAGAAATTGAAATAATGCTCTTCAACAATGTACTTTATTTGGCCTTTTTATAATTTTTTTTATTTGAGCTTAACTGTTGAGTCTTTTGTAGATGAAATGTGTTTCTGGCCTGGTATCTATGATGAGTTTTTTTTACCAACAGGGAGAATGCATAACATATGATAAAACCAGAAGGGTTACAAATAATTGACCACCTGTGTAAATGCATCACATATGATAAATCCAGGAGGTTTACTAATTATTTAAGAAGAGTTGAAAATGTTAGAAGCAATCTACCTCAAATAGGGGAGATCATTCATTCATTAAAAGTTATTTGAACAGAAGAAAAGCAATAGCTTGAATGCATGACATAAGACAATAACTTTCACAAAAAAAGACTATATGTTCAGATATTACCGTAGTTACTTGATATTGTATTGATAACATTATATGTTGTAATGATAACATTATATATTTCAGGCATATTCAGTGTATGATGAAGAAATAGGATATGTACAAGGCATTTCATTTGTAGCTGCTTCCTTACTGCTTCATGTAAGTAAATTAGGATATCTAGTTGTGTATTCAAAACAGGAAATAAGATTTAGAAGGTATAACTCAGATTAATGTGAATAAATTATTTGTTTTACAGACCTATAGTTAAGAAAACCTTTTCAGCTCATTTGATAAGGTGTGTGATTATGCATAGGAAAAAATCAAAGGGAATAACTAAAAATAACCGTATATTTGAAATAGTAACTTTAAAATGTGATTTCCGTGTATTTTCAAATAATGAAAACAAATTAGTTAATTGCTTTGAAAAAGGTCCTAATACAGAGCAATGACCTGTTCTGAGGGGGCTTTAAACATCAGAAGGGATTTATGTTTTAATATTTATGATTATATTTGTCTAGATGATTATACATTTTGTACTAGACAATACACTACACATAATGAACAAAACACAATATTAACAGTTGTTTTCCTTTTCTGATTATTGTTGATGAGGAAAATAGTGTACACGAAGGAAAGGTTAAGAAAATTACTCAATAAATCTAGCAGGTCACAAAATTGTTCAAATGGACAATCTATATGATAGTGAAATTTGACCTCATCCACATTTTATTGTAAAACTTGACCTCATCCACATTTTGTTGTAAAACTTGACCTCATCCACATTTTATTGTAAAACTTGACCTCATCCACATTTTATTGTAAAACTTGACCTCATCCACATTTTATTGTAAAACTTGTCCTCATCCACATTTTATTGTAAAACTTGTCCTCATCCACATTTTATTGTAGAACTTGACCTCATCCACATTTTATTGTAAAACTTGACCTCATCCACTTTTTATTGTAAAATTTGACCTCATCCACATTTTATTGTAAAACTTGTCCTCATCCACATTTTATTGTAAAACTTGTCCTCATCCACATTTTATTGTAAAACTTGACCTCATCCACTTTTTATTGTAAAACTTGACCTCATCCACATTTTATTGTAAAACTTGACCTCATCTACATTTTATTGTAAAACTTGACCTCATCAAACTTGACCTCATCCACATTTTATTGTAAAACTTGACCTCATCCACATTTTATTGTAAAACTTGACCTCATCCACATTTTATTGTGAAACTTGACCTCATCCACATTTTATTGTAAAACTTGACCTCATCATCATTTTATTGTAAAACTTGACCTCATCCACATTTTATTGTAAAATTTAACCTCATCCACATTTTATTGTAAAATTTGACCTCATCCACATTTTATTGTAAAACTTGACCTCATCCACATTTTATTGTAAAATTTTACCTGATTCCACATTTTATTGTAAAACTTGACCTCGTCCACATTTTAATGTCAAATTTGACCTCATCCACATTTTATTGTAAAACTTGACCTCATCCACATTTTATTGTAAAACTTGACTTCATCCACATTTTATTGTACATGTAAAACTTGACCTGATTCCACATTTATTGTAAAACTTGCCCTCATCCACATTTTATTATATTTATAGATGCCAGAAGAGCAGGCCTTCTCAGTGTTGATAAAGATTTGTTTTGATTATAAAGTTAGAGAGCTGTTTAAACCAGGGTTTGAAGATCTACATCTAAAGTTTTATCAGCTTGAAAGACTGATGGAGGTAAACTTGTTATGAAGATGGCATAACTACTATAGTCATTACATCAATAGGAGTTTTTTAAGTTCTAAAATTTTTTCAATTTGTCATCTTTCTGGTTGGACATAGTATTTTCTTGAATAACCTGAATTTGTAATGCGATGTGCCAAAAAATTTGTATTGACGCATAGTAATATCACAACAATTTCTGTCTGAGATTTGAAGTATTTATGCCAGATTAAAAATAAAATACATTAAATTCATAGCGCCAATTTTAGCCCATGAACCTACATTTTTGCAGTATCCATATACAGTATCAACTCCTAAATATGTTATCAAATTTATTAAGCAGTTTTGTTATTTTTATTGTTCACTTCTTAAAAAATAGTACAGGTTCAATTAAAAAAAATAACTCTGCTGTAGCGGTTTAGTGATTATTAATAAGTTATTGTAAAATACATATATCAAAACAAGATCAGAGCATCTCATAAATATTGTTAAAAAAACAATATGTCAAGGAACCCATTTTGATACATAACGATAATATCAGTGATATGCAAAACTATTGGACATTTCCATTATAATGTGTAAGGCATCAGATTGAAGTTTTGAAAGTCTGACTGAAATCCTCTCAAGTATTTAAGCTCTGTCCCACTTAAACTAGCTGTGACTTTGCAAGAAGATTATTATTTTGAAACATACATAAAAAAAATAATGTTTCAAATTCATTTTGTAGGACCATATTCCTGACTTATTTGAGCATTTTACAGAGATGGGCTTAGAAATCCACATGTTTGCATCGCAATGGTTCCTGACACTGTTTACTGCCAAGTTTCCTCTTCACTTGGTATTCCATATATTGGACATGTTTTTGTCAGAGGTAATATATACACCTTATTGCTATTTGGAAATCTGAGCCGGTTACACTTTTGACGTCATACAACAATCACCCTTTCCATCAGCGTCAACATTTTAATAAACCTCTGTAATGTCTAGTAATGGCAGAAAAATTGGGATAAGGTGTAATCTATAATAACTTACATTACATCATACCTTCTTAGGAAGCATTTCTTTGTAGCATATACCAATTTTTAATTTGAACATGACATTTTCTTTTGATATAGCAATTGAAATAACACTAGATAAGTTTGAAAAAAATGACAATAAAACTCATAACTTTGTGAATAAAAATCAAGAATAAATAAGAAAAGCAGTGGATATGATGATTATGATAAGAAAATTTTGTAATTGTATTTCCAGGGCAGCACATTTCTGATGGGTGTGGCAGTGGCATTGTTAAAGGTAAGATTTTTAGCGTCAAATTAAGGAAATAAATATTGGACAGTCTTCATGTATATATCAATTTATGGCAAATACATGCAGCAATGTATAGTATTACGAGTTTTATCTTTACCTTTTTTAAAAGACTACATATTTGGACTAGTGCGCATATATAATATAAAAATTCTGTGAATAACGAACAAATACATCTACAAGTGTTTCATGAAATGGAATGTTGGCTCCTCATTGTTGAAATTTGAGCTTTAATCAAATATATCCGTAATTAGAAGGAACTGAACAATGTATCTGTATTTTAAACCACTTAGTGTAACTTTAATTTCAAAAGTGTAAAATTTTTGGGGAAAAAGTCTTAGAACACAGTGGTTGTATTACTGCCATTTAGTGCCAATGAAATAAATCAAATCCAGATTATTTACCAGGTGTAGTTGTCTGCCATTTACATAGAAAAAAGGACTGATAAAAAGTGTTACTAAGGAAGCTAAAAAATGTATCTATAATGGAGAGTGGGTATAAAAAAATAATGATATGATAAGATCTGTAAAATGAATATCCTTTTTATGCCCCACCTACGATAGTAGAGGGGCATTATGTTTTCTGGTCTGTGCGTCCGTTCGTCTGTTCGTCCGTTCGTCTGTCTGTCCCGCTTCAGGTTTAAGTTTTTGGTCAAGATAGTTTTTGATGAAGTTGAAGTCCAATCAACTTGAAACTTAGTACACATGTTCCTTATGATATGATCTTTCTAATTTTAAAACCAAATTAAACTTTTGACCCCAATTTCACGGTCCACTGAACATAGAAAATGAAAGTGCATGTTTCAGGTTAAAGTTTTTGGTCAAGGTAGTTTTTGATGAAGTTGAAGTCCAATCAACTTGAAACTTAGTACACATGTTCCTTATGATGTGATCTTTCTAATTTTAAAGCCAAATTAAACTTTTGACCCCAATTTCACGGTCCACTGAACATAGAAAATGAAAGTGCATTTTTCAGGTTAAAGTTTTTGGTCAAGGTAGTTTTTGATGAAGTTGAAGTCCAATCAACTTGAAACTTAGTACACATGTTCCCTATGATATTATATTTCTAATTTTAATGCCTAATTATATTTTTTATCCAATTTCACGGTCCTTTGAACATGGAAAATGATAGTGCGAGTGGGGCATCTGTGTACTTTGGACACATTCTTGGTATGTTGTATATTGGTATCACGTCGTCGGCGTTGTCAGCGTCATCTGAAGACGGATGGTTTCTGGATAATAACTTTAGAATAAGTAAATAGATATCAATAAAATTTTAACACAATGTTTATAACCACAAACGAAAGGTTGGGATTGATTTTGGGGGTTATGGTCCCATTGGTTTAGGAATTAGGGGCCCAAAACATACATTTATCTAGTTTCAGGACAATAAGTTGTGTATAAGTATTTCAATTACTCTGAAATTGTACCACAATGTTCATACCATTAAATAGAAGGTTGGAATTGATTATTAGGGTTATGGGGTAAACAGTCTAGTAATTAAGGGCCAAAAAGGGGCCAAAAACAAGCATGTTTGAAGTTTTGGGACAATAACTTGTGTTTAACTGTATGGATCTCTCTGACATTGTACCACAAGGTTCCATTTAATGAAGGGAAGGCTTGGGGTCAGTTTGGGGTTAATATCCCTGAACATTTAGGAATAAGGGGCCAAAAAAGCGCCAAAAAGAAGCATTTGACAATAACTTTTGTTTAAGTGTATGTATCTCTCTGAAATTATACTACAAGGTTTCATACTACAAAGGAAAGGCTGGAAATGAGTTTTGGGGTTCTTGCTCCATGGGGGTTTCAATAATTGAGGGTCCAAAAAAAGGGGCCCAAATAAGCATTTTTTTTAGTCAATAACTTGTGTTTAAGTGTATAAATCTCTCTGAAATTATACCACAAGTTTCCATACTACAAACAGTTTGTTACAGGGGGTAATGGATCAAATTGTAAAGCAATTAGGGGCAAAAAAGTGGTGAAACAAGAGTTTTTCTGGTTAAAGGACAATTTAGACAATTTAAAAGCAGTGTAAGGGAGGTAATCCAATTCCAATTAAAATATATTGTTTGATTACTTGATTACCTCCCTTACACTGCTTGGAAATTATGTTAAAGAAAGTGATAATTTTCTTGCGATGTGTAGCTGTAAATTTATTTTTAGAAGTTACTGTTAATTAATATTAATTGTAAACATGACTGTAAGTTATTTTATATTTTAATACTTTATGATGTTTAAATGAGTAGTTATTGTTGCCAACTTAAATTGAGATTATTTTTGTATAAGGGATTGGGGGAGGTTAAAGAAATGGGGGAGGGGTGAGGGATAAAATTCTTTTTCTCATTTCAGATTTCAGAAATTAAAAATATTTTTTCTTCAAATACTTTTTTTTAGGGGATTTATATTCAACAGCATAGTGTATTGCTCAAAAGCATACAATTTTTTTTTTAAAGTTCATTAGACCACATTCATTCTGTGTCAGAAACCTTTGCTGTGTCAACTATTTTATCACAATCCAAATTCAGAGCTGTATCAAGCTTGAATGTTGTGTACATACTTGCCTCATCTGTTTAGGGTTCGACCTCTGCGGTCGTATAAAGCTGTGCCCTGCGGACCATCTGGTTAACATTGTAATCAGCAAAAATTTGAATAGTATTTTAATCTGACTAATACTTATTGTTTTGAATCTTTTTGTAGTGTTCTAGAAAAGACTTATTAGCACTAGACTTTGAAGGTATACTGAAGTTCTTCAGAGTAAGCTTACCAAAGAAATATCGAGGAGACACCGCTGCCAAAGAATTGATTCAGGCATCCATTAATGCAAAGGTATTAAAAGGAGTAGTTCAATAATCATAACATTGATTCTACATTTTATTATACCTTTACAGAAGTCGATACAATGGTAAAAAGATGCTTGAAATCAGCAGCATCTTACTTTGGCTAAACAAACCAGAATCTTTATTTGAAAAAGATTAAAATTCTGACCCCAAAAAAAAATAAAATTGCAATCTCCTCTTTGATATTTGGTATTTGTATACTTATAAAAATAAGAGATGTGGTATTATTGCCAATAAGACAATACTTAACTCCCAAATTTGGAAGCGAAATGCAAAAACCAGAAGTTGATAAGCATATATATTACATTGGTTGCAATGAATTACATTGATTTCCCAGTTAGATAAAAACCGATAGTTTCACATGTGAAATAAACCTGGTTATTTCACTCTCTGACATCATACAACAATAGGCGTTGTCAAGACGTCGATAACGTCGGGTCAAAACAAATTGTCAATGCGTAGGAAAAAAATATAGTTCCTTACATTTTCTACATTAATTTCATAAAAAAAGCCATTTGCCAATGTAATAAAAAGAATAACTAATCGCCGCACTCTTTTAATCCATGCGTCGTTCGATCACGCGTTGTCTTATTTTTAATATTCAAATACGGCGATTAGTTATACTATAATAGTTTTTACTATGTATAGATATACAATGCAGTTTGAATTTAAAACTCATGACAGGAGAACAACAATTAGTTAAGGAACAAGTTTCTAACGAAAGATAGTTAAAATGGGAAATAAGTTTCTAACCAAAGACGATTAAAATTTGTTTTAGAATTGTGAATTTCATTCTTCATTCTGTAATTTGTTTTATATATAGATCGTCATTGACTTCTATTTAAAAATACACACATAAGCAACATATTTTTACATAATTTATATATTTATAGGTAAAAACCAACAAGTTAAAGAAATATGAAAAAGAATATTACGCAATGAAGGAGCAGTTACTACAGCAAGAAAATCCAGTGGAGAAGTTTGAGGTTTGTTTATATTTGTGTAATTCAAGTTAATGTGTGAACAGTGATGTATTGTGTGCGATAATTTTACTTACAAACACTCAGAATGTACTATTTCAATAAAAATGTTTATTTCAGACACATTCATTTCATATTAATTTTCATATCACTATTTACTTTGAATTAAATTGGGTACTAAATACTTTTTTGTAATTCTAACTGAGGATTAAAAGAGTAGACAATTCAACTGATGTAATGAATAGCAATGTTTTGATATAATCATTGATTATTTGAAACTGTCAGATACATGTATAATGTTTGATCTTCTGTAGAGAGAAAACCAGAGATTACTGGATGCTAACATGAGGCTGGAACAAGAAAATGATGATTTAGCACATGAAATGGTGGAAAGTAAGCTGAAACTAGGAAGTGAATTAGACAAGGTATACAACTTGAATTAGTATTTTTGACTTTTGTAGATTGTTGTGATTTAATCATATAACACACATAATATCAATACTAACTATTTTGTTAGGCAGTTAAGCTGCCTTATGCGAGCGCCCTAGATTTGTGGTCTACCCAATAAATGCTGAAATATGTGCCATTGTTATTATCTAGCTGGATATTATGTTATTTATAACTAATTGGACAGTTTTTCATACTTTTAATTCTTGATTACAAAAAATATGACCAGAAAAACCTTAAATGATCGTCGATTTATCCAAAAGTTTTGAAGTTGCACATAAGAAGTAGGGCACATTAGGAATCTTTATGTAGTTTATTATCCCCTGAGATTTTGGCTAAGCTGTCAAAGAACAAACGTATGAAATGTTTAATCGCCGAAAATTTCTAAAGACAAGTAGTTTAGATTTCCCAAATGGCAAAAGTCGTAGGAATATTGTTTGTCGTCAATACGTAGTCAACTACGTCAGTAGTCTTAAAATAAGTTCCACTGTTCATGCTGTTGGCGGCAATTTAAATTATAAGACGAAATTTTTGTATCTTTTCAATTTGGAGGCAGGGGTTAAAATTAGCGGTTGTCCGAGGTCTGCGACCTTCCACTTTTGCAGTCGGATTTGACTTGTTTACTAGCTACGCTCGGCATGCCCGACTTGAGAGGAAATAAAAAATTACTTTGCAAACCTTTTTACCAAAGTCTCCTAATAAACGATCTCAAAACTTATTTTTAGCATTACAGTCGATTCCACTTAATTGCATACCGCTTAATAGCATAATTCGGTTAATTGCATACTTTTCTCCTGCACGAAACCATTTCCCATTCACCTAATGTTAAATTGTCCGGTTATATGCATAGCCTTACAAGTGGCATTTCGGTTTATTGCATAGAAAATAATCGCCAGCTAGATATGCTCTGTTAAAACTGACGAGATTTTTGACCGGAAACGGCAATTTGGTAAGTATATTTTACTTGAATGCATCATAATTTTCATTATTATTTTACATTTACTTGTGTGTTATTCAAATAAAGTTTTAAAACAGTATCTTTCGTGTTTATATGATTATAAAAAAGTCCTCGATGTGTACACAGGTAAAGTTTCCCATATTCTATTTTAAGCCTCGAGGTCATAAAAATGTCAATCAGCTGATTGTTGTAAAAACACAACCATTCTATGATCTTCTATCTCAAAAGGTGTTAATTATTGATTGGATTTCAAACATTGTTCATAGATTCCATTTTGGGTGAATTTTTAAAACATTAACGCCTGCTAATTATCGATCATTATCCAATGTGTATAAATCTCGTAATTCAGCTTGGGTGATCTACATTTATGTTAAATATTACAGGGCTTTTATATATGGTTGAAGAATTTTATACATTAATCTTTTCTTTTTAATATTTTTTAAAAGAAAATTAACTTCTGATTATTATATATTTCTCACTTTCAACACTCGTGTCCAGCAAATAACCCGTGCATGGCCCCATCACCTGTGAACTGCTTTGCATAAACGAAACTAGCGGTGTTAAAGTAACAGTGTCACATCACTGTGTAATCGGTAAATACTGAATATCAAAGGCAGTTCATTGCACAATTATTGTTTACAATGATTATAAACTGTGTAGTATTGTTAAACAGTTTATTTTAAACAAGGTGTAACAATGTAATTTGTACATCTGGGTCATAGAAACAAATCTATTTTTAGAACAATTTTATTTTCGTATCTCAGGTAAAGGAAAAATCGGTACATAAATAAACTAAACAAAATGTGTTTATAATCTTTATTGAAAGAATACACAATGAAATAAAATGTATGACACTAGACAAATAACTTTTATTAGAATAAATAAGCATTCAATATGTTGTAAGTGGACTATGGACGTTCATCTTCCTTCTTTGTTGAACTCTGAGACTACTATTAGTCTCAGGTTGAACTGCACTATCGATGTTATTTGACTCCGTAATTTGGCATTTCGGATATAAGCATACTCCGCTTTATTGCATAATTTCGTCTGACAAATAGGCTATGCAAATAACCGGAATGTACTGTATTATTCATGACAGCGATGTTCATTTTGTTCAACCGCTAGCTTTATACAGAAAATCGCCTACAAATAATGTTTAAATTTGAATAAAATCGTATCTGACAGAAACAACATTGAAAACAAAATGGCTGACATGAGAAAAAAATTTCATTATCGGATCCGATTCCTGAAGCGGATGTGGGTTATTCCGGGTTTTGGCGATCAACTTTTAAAATCATCAGACAGATGACAAAATACATCTTTGCATGGTAAATAAATATATATAAACACTAGAATTGAAAACCAAAAGATATGTGTAAAAGAATGAAAAAAACAATATTTTGTACTGAAACTCAAAATTACTTTTTGACAAATTTTATAAACAAAAAGTCCAATACAATGTGAGTCTTTGTGACAGCTGGGAACAGTATATCTAACAATATATATGGTCCTGGTGACAGTATAAATTTTCTTTATCAGTAATAAATGTTGGTAAAGCAAGTTAGATGCTTTTAAAGTGTAAACTGCAATTTTCAATTTTTTTTCTCAATTTTGATAGGTCAGTTAAAATAGCTGGAAGATTCTTATTTTACACATATAGTGCAACTAGATTATATGATACCTTAATGTAAGCAAATCATATGATATGTATGTGGAGTCCTTTGGGGCACTCTACCCCCTCCTGTTTGATAACTTTGAAACAGATGAGATCCCCACCTCAACCATATACATTCTTGTATGGGACTATATAACTAATCAAATGAAATGTAGGTGAAGTCCCTAGGGTCACCCAACACCATCTGCTTTAGAACTTGGAAACGGTCACGATCCCCACCCCTCAACCATATTTCTTCATGTATGGAACAATATAACCAATCAAATGAAATACAGGGGGAGTCCCTGGGGTCACCCCACTCTTCCTGTTTGGGAACTTTGAAACAGTCGAGATCCCCACCCCTAAACCATATATATTCATGTATGGAACAATATAACAAATCATATGAAATAAAGGTGGAGTTCGTGAGGCCACTCTACCCCTTCCTGTTTGAGAATTTGGAAACAGTCGAGATCCCCATCTTTAAATTAAACCATATATTTGCATGTATGGGACAAAAGTACTAATCAAATGAAATATAGGGAGAGTCCTAAGGGTCACCCTACCCAATCTTGTTTGATAACTTGCAAACAGATGAGATCCCCACCCCTCAACCATATATATTCATGTATTGGACAATATAACAAATCAAATGAAATATAGGGGAAGTCACTGGGGTCCCCTAACCCCTCCTGTTTGAAAACTTGATAATGGTCGAGATCCCCACCCCTAAACCATATATATTCGTGTATGGAACAATATAAAAAATCAAATGAAAAATAGGGGTAGTCCCTAGGGTCACCCCACACCCTTTTGTGTGTGTTTTGAGAACTTGTAAAAGATTGAGATACCAACTCCTAAACCATATTCATTCCTGTTTGTTATTTCAAAAATATTGAATGACATACAAGGTCAATCTCATAGGTGCCACAATTCAGGGCTTCCAAAAAACATTTGAGCCAGCCGGACATTTTATATCTGATCCCGATTTTAATCCCTTAAGACTAAGTCACAATTATGGTAATCAGATGGCCATTCCTATGATAATGACATTAGATTAAAAAACGATTTTAAACTTTACTTTGTTTTGGATGTTTGGATGTAAACTGTTAAATTGGCAGTGCATCATTCAAAGTGTGCACTTCAGCGTGCTCATATCTGCCATAGACTCTTTATTTGTGCAAAATGACATGTCAAAAACTATATTTGTGTTTTGAAAATCACGTTTTTCTAAAACCGGATGTTGACTTGACAATGGTAAAACATGGACCATAACCGGATACGTAAAATCCGTGTACGTTTGCAAAGCATGACTGAGTGAAGAAGCTCTTTCCACGTTATTTCTTCAACAAAATGCTTGAAATGAACGTTAAGATACAGGTATTAATGATAATTTTAGCATTTTGAAGAAATAAAGGATGCATAATTAAATTTCCCACCTTTGCACATGCGCACACGTGTTCTAGTTCATTCGACGTAGTTCTGACAATTTTTCATTTAAACCTTTTAAATTTTTTTTATCAAATCATGTAGATAAACTAATTTCTTATAATTTTAATCTTTTGGACTAAATCAATGAGCTACAAACCGCTGAAATGTAAGAAAATAATTGTGAATAGACCGATCAATTTATACGATGTCCGGTACTGAACATAGTTTACCTGTCAACTGAACAGGTAGATATAACCTGTCCAACAACTAATTAGCCTTGATTAAAATTAGAAAGTATTGAAGTAGGGGTTGTTTTGATAGTAATTAATCATCATGTCACTTTTATGACCGGAAATGTGTAGATGTTAAAGGCAAAAGGTTGGGTCAAAAAGATCGTGACCTATGTTAAAATGACCGAAAAAGCCTTGAAAACTAAAATGTATATGACCGTTTCATGCTTTGCCCAGCCGGACTTTTACCGGACATTAATCAAATGTCCGGAATATATGACCGTTTTGGAAGCCCTGCGTCACATATGCATATCACTTTGCTAGACCTAACACCTGTCATTTTATTCCAAACTTAGACATCATGGACTTGGGGTGAAGGTGGGAGTCATTTACATTTACTATGGACAAGTCAGTCAGACCTCACCATTGATCCCTGTAGTAGTAAACATTTGTCTGATTTGTGTCTCATAACTTTTGTACTGTAGAACACAAACTCAGTTTTCTTTCCAGGGAAGCAAGTCCATTCATACTTTTACAAGCTCGTACTAAAGTCAACTTCAACTACTAACAGTCAACTAATACGAACAATTACGATCAACTAGAAGAACTGCAATCATTGGAATTTGTACCACTGCTGACTCAAGACTCATGACCACGAAAAAAAATATACTTGATATATACGTTGCTATTGAAAACCTTGATAAAATATGAATTATTTGCATTAATGATTAATTCATTAAATGAACATAATGTACAATTATATAAAAATGTTTAATGTTTGTTCTTTTAAATCTTTAAAAAAAAAATTGAAGCAACATTGCCACAGTTTTCATAATAGACCACTTTCAAGTTCATCCGTCGCTGTTAAAAACTGGTCAATTATATGCGCCTTTATGACGTCATTTACCAGATAGAGGGGGTCGCCTGTATCCCTGCACTATTTACGTCCATCAAGCGTCTTAGTGATCGTCATTGTGCAGGATAAACTAGAAATAATGGTTATTCTGTAGGTACTTAATGCCAATTCCCTAATGACAGCAATGCTGATTGTCAATTTTGAGAATTCAATTTGCCGAATAATTCGTACAATATAGAATTATAGTTTTCCAACCACTCGCTCAATATTGGAATGGAAGTGACGACGCCCCTGAATGCACAAATGACGTTCACTAAAACCAGAGTTTTTGACGGAAATGCATCGAACTCGAAAGTTGTCTATTATGTTTGCCTTTGTTTTTGGTTAACTGCCTACAGTGCTTACAGCGCTTTGATTTAGATAAAGTGGTGTTGGGTTGCCTTCTTTTATTTCTATTAATGGTTTAAGCATTCCTACTGCTGGGTATTGTAAAAACAAAAGTAAGAGTCTATGATGTCATCAATTGCAGTTACACATTTTATATACTGTCCCTGAAGAGGTTATCTAAAGCCATTGTTGGCTCTTTCAAATAAATTTAACATATTTTGGCACTAACTATTTGGTGACTTCCGAAAAGTGGCTTTTAAAGAGTGCCCTTAGAAACCCTTATGTAATGTGTTCTAGCATAGCTTTAGGAAAGACCTGTTAATCAAAGAACTGAATTGTTGTTTCAACACTAAATCTTTTTATTCTTTGGATGCATGTGATTTAAAGTATTTATGTTCTCACTGAATAAATAAATCCATTCCAATAAGACAATTATCACTAAAATATAATTGAGTGAAGCAAATTATCTAATAACATGAGAAGCTGTTTGAAAATTAAATCATGTATTGAGTCCTTTAGAAATTGGTTAAATTTTCTGTTGATATGTTAAGAAACAAAATAGTTTCCATAATTTTCTTGACAATATTTGAATTATTTTCAACTTTTCTCGTGTGACTTTGTTATGGTACATTATGTTGACAGAAAGGTAGATAGAAAATGATATCAAGACTAATAAATATATATAACTTTGCTTTCAGAAAAATGATGTAAATGTATGATTATGTATCCTATTTGCTAGATTAATTTCTCATCAACAGGAGGTGTTTACTGCTAGTTGTCTGATTTATTTCACCATTTAATGTATTAAACAGAGTAAAGAATTTAAGAGTCATTTTTATACGACCGCAAATTTTGAAAAAATTTTCGTCGTATATTGCTATCACGTTGGCGTCGGTGTCGTCGTCGTCGTCGTCGTCGTCGTCGTCGTCGTCGTCGTCCGGCGTCCGAATACTTTTAGTTTTCGCACTCTAACTTTAGTAAAAGTGAATGGAAATCTATGAAATTTTAGCACAAGGTTTATGACCACAAAAGGAAGGTTGGTATTGATTTTGGGAGTTTTGGTCCCAACATTTTAGGAATTAGGGGCCAAAAAGGGCCCAAATAAGCATTTTCTTGGTTTTCGCACTATAACTTTAGTTTAAGTTAATAGAAATCTATGAAATTTTGACACAAGGTTTATGACCACAAAAGAACGGTTGGGATTGATTTTGGGAGTTTTGGTCTCAACAGTTTAGGAATTAGGGGCCAAAAAAGGGCCCAAATAAGCATTATTCTTGGTTTTCGCACAATAACATTAGTTTAAGTAAATAGAAATCAATGAAATTTAAACACAATGTTAATGACTACAAAAGGAAGGTTGGTATTGATTTTGGGAGTTTAGGTCCCAACAGTGTAGGAATTAGGGGCCAAAAAGGGACCCAAATAAGCATTTTTCTTGGTTTTTGCACCATAACGTTAGTATAAGTAAATAGAAATCTATGAAATTTAAACACAAGGTTTATGACCATAAAAGAAAGGTTAGGTTTGATTTTGGGAGTTTTGGTCCCAACATAATAAGGGGCCCAAAGGGTCCAAAATTAAACTTTTGTTTGATTTCATCAAAATTGAATAATTGGGGTTCTTTGATATGCTGAATCTAACTGTCATGACTGTGTATGTAGATTCTTAACTTTTGGTCCCGTTTTCAAATTGGTCTACATTAAGGTCCAAAGGGTCCAAAATTAAACTTAGTTTGATTTTGACAAAAAATGAATCAGTTAGGTTCTTTGATATGCTGAATCTAAAAATGTACTTAGATTCTTGATTATTGGCCCAGTTTTCAAGTTGGTCCAAATCGGGGTCCAAAATTAAACTTTGTTTGATTTCATCAAAAATTGAATAAATGGGGTTCTTTGATATACCAAATCTAACTGTGTATGTAGATTCTTCATTTTTGGTCCTGTTTTCAAATTGGTCTACACTAAAGTCCAAAGGGTCCAAAATTAAACTTAGTCTGATTTTAACAAAAATTGAAATCTTGAAGTTCTTTGATATGCTGAATCCAAAAATGTACTTAGATTTTTTATTATGGGCCCAGTTTTCAAGTTGGTCCAAATCAGGATCTAAAATTATTATATTAAGTATTGTGCAATAGCAAGTCTTTTCAATTGCACAGTATTGCGCAATGGCAAGAAATATCTAATTGCACAATATTGTGAAATATCAAATTTTTTTTTAATTAGAGTTATCTTTCTTTGTCCAGAATCAACTTAAATCTTTGTTATATACAATATACAATGTATATTCACTTTTTACTACCA
Source organism: Mytilus edulis (assembly GCF_963676685.1). NCBI lineage: Eukaryota > Metazoa > Mollusca > Bivalvia > Mytilida > Mytilidae > Mytilus > Mytilus edulis. The sequence continues at coordinate 11,964,659 of NC_092345.1, forward strand.
ACTGATAAATTAAAATAATCTTTACCATTCAGTGATAACAAGCAGTTTTTTTACATCTTAATATTTTATGATGTATTTAAATGAGTAGTTATTGTTGCAAACTCCATTAGAAATTTTAATTGAGATTAGTTTTGGAATAAGGGAAAGGGGGATGTGATTAAAAAAATTGGGTTCAATTTTTCTCATTTGAAATTTCATAAATAAAAAAGAAAATTTCTTCAAACATTTTTTTGAGAGGATTAATATTCAACAGCATAGTGAATTGCTCGAAGAGAAACAAAAATTTTAAGTTCATTAGAACACATTCATTCTGTGTCAGAAACCTATGCTGTGTCAACTATTTAATCACAATCCAAATTTAGAGCTGAATCCAGCTTGAATGTTGTGTCCATACTTGCCCTAACCGTTCAGGGTTCAACCTCTGCGGTCGTATAAAGCTACGCCCTGCGGAGCATCTGGTTAAAGTTTGGGTTGCCGCATCATGCTACATTTTAATACATAGAATTTCTGTAGGAATGCTAGGAAAATAACATAAAAATGTGTTTTGAAAAAAATATCTTGTTTTTCAGTTTCTTAATTAATGTTTCGATTCCTTCAATCTAGTTGAATGCCTGTATTCAGAAATGTTTGTAATATATGATTTGGGATGTGAAGGCATTAATCACTTTATGCAAGATTTTTGTGATGATAAAATTTGCCATATTTTGAAGTTAAAGTTTCTAACTCAGAAATGCAAAATGCAAAATGGCTAATTTTGCACGGTAGGCATTGTTCATGTAAAAAAAATCCCAGTAGAAGCTTTGCATGAAATATGTGTTAGTTTTTATTACATGCCAGTTTTGCACTTGATTATTTCTGGTTGAAAAATAGACCAGAATGTTATTAAACATTCATATGTGATATAATTTATCTATAAATATACCTCTTTAAGAGTTCTTTAAAAAAAAATTATAACCTTAAAATGATTTATAAAATAACTAAGATATAAGTATGCATATGGTTACCCTTATGATTAGATTAGAATTAGAAGTCCTTGATGAAATAAGAATAATGTAAAGTGAAATGTGTTATTCATATATGTATTACAAATGTACAAACCAGAGATGTTTGGTAGGCAACACATTTATCTTTTATGAAACTAAATCATCTAAATGTGAAAAAATATTTGGTCTGTGAATCAACTTTTCTGATTTGTTGAACATACACAAACTTACAGTAGTGTATCACTCTCACCTATGCACACTTTAATTCTTAGAACAAGGAACACATTACTATATTGTGATTAAATTTCGATTACTGTTGATTTATTTATTTTTGTGGGTACTAAACTTGTGGATTGAGGAAAAGTTTTTTTCCCCTGTGGTTTTCGCAAGGTCTGCATACAAGACTATAGATAATTTGTACTTTGTTGAACATTTAAATTAGTGTTCACCTGTGCCCCCAAACTTCAACGGTATACAAAGAATATTAATGAATCCTCAGAAGTTGTGTGTGTGTATTAAAGGAACACATTTTTGTTACAAAAAATTAAAGAATACATACATCAGTTATAACTTAAACAGTCACAGTACACATATTATGACAATATTTCAGCCAGAAATTGAGAAAGACCCATTAGAGCAGGTAAACAGTTGGATGCCAGATTGTTGAATGAACTTTATGTGTCACCATTTATAGGAAGCTTATATCTAACTTTAATACACAGTCTATCAAATATGTCTAGAACTATAGTAACTTTGCTTATATATATATACTTAAATTGTTACAAAATTAAAACTGTGTTTCTTATAAGTGAATGACTTTAACAATACTATATTATGCATTGCAAATATGATATATGTCTGTAAATTTAAAACAAAATAAAAATCATACATTTCAAATCACAAATTATTTCCAAGACAATTAATACAGGGAATATATAATTGAAGCATAGTTAGATATAAAGAGGCTGTTAATATTCAACACCTTTATGTGTTATCTGTCATTGGGTATGCATGTGTTTTTTCTTGTATTTTTTTTTTCTGCAACTACCAGCAGAATATTGAGAATTTAGAATCATAACATTAAACGTATAAGGGTGGCTGAGGGGTCTAAGTAGTCAGACTACTGTATCGCTAGCCTGTAAAAACTAGGGTAGTTAATTAGTTCGAATACGACACAATAGTGCTGAAAAGGAGTTAAACACCTTTCAATCAATTGATTAAATGGGGGTAAAAATGTTAAATGGTCTGGTCAATTGGGTTTTTTTTTAGAATTGAGTTTCCTTTCATCTACAAGATGTTAAAACTTCATGAGGGCTATCCATTATCATACATATAGATTCAAGCTTTAATAAAACTGCAGTTGTGACCTGAAAACTGTTACCTTTATCACTGATGCTTTGTATTAAGTATAATTGCTTCTTATCATTGTGAGAGTAAACAAAAGAAAGATTTGGTAAACAAACTATTCATTAATATCTATAGTTTGTTCACTTAAAATGTGTTGTAATGACCCAGAAAACCCATAATATTCAGTCATTGATTTATAGAAACATTCCTACATTAAAAATATTTTGATATATGAGACTGATTTAAAATTAATTTTGGAAACACCTTTTTTGTTTTTTTGCCCAGTGCATATTTCATATGCTGTTCAACATTGAACTTTTATCTTGACTTTTGGAATGACTCCGTAGTTAAGCTCATAATTTCCTGTTCATGCCTTTTATAATAATAGATGACAAGCAAATTTACACTTAATGCAGTGATCATGTTTTTTCTCCAGTTATATACCCACATACAACCTTTATAAATATCATTCTTGGGTTACATATACACTCACAAATTTCATCATCACTGAGGTTAATTCCTCATTTCCATCAAAATTATGGACAGTTGACAAATGATAAGCTTTAAATAGTCTGTTAAGTTGATGGATATTTTTACCACATATTTATTTATTAAAAGCATGTACAGTATGAGGATTGTGATCTTTACATTTTTTCCAAAATAGTGTATAAAATTACGAAAAAATTACGAATAAGGTTTCATTTCATTAATATTTATAAAAACATGTTACTTTTATAAACTTTAAAAAAAAGTTATAACCAATTAAATATAAGAAAGGGTTTGAAAGAACTTAACTAAATATATGTTTAAAATTGGAATAACATTTGAAAATTAGTACAAAATGTATTGACAATGACATTTTCAGATTGTACTGAGATTAATAAATTAACTTTGACCTACTGTTAACGCTGGATGCTAATAGTACAATAATTGAATGCATTATAGTGGACAGATTTGGTTAACATGTGTTAATATTGTATTTAACTTTCAGTATAAAGATCAATGTGAGGAACTATCTGGTGAGCTAGTCGTGACTAAAAAATTACTCAAAGATATTCAAGAGGAAAAGCAGAGATTAGAAGTTGAGTCGTCACAGGTAAGGGTGACACTATATCTGGTGAGCTATTCGTGACTAAAAAATTACTTAAAGATATCCAAGAGGAAAAACAGAGATTAGAGGTAGAGTCATCACAGGTAAGGGTTACACAATATCTGGTGAGCTAGTCGTGACTTAAAAAATACTCAAAGATATTAGAGAAGAAAAACAGAGATAAGAAGTAGAGTCGTCACAGGTTAGGTTGACACAATATCTGGTGAGCTAGTCGTGACTAAAAAAATACTCAAAGATATTCGAGAGGAAAAACAGAGGTAAGAAGTAGAGTCGTCACAGGTTAGGTTGACACAATATCTGGTGAGCTAGTCGTGACTAAAAAAATACTCAAAGATATTCGAGAGGAAAAACAGAGGTAAGAAGTAGAGTCGTCACAGGTTAGGTTGACACAATATCTGGTGAGCTAGTCGTGACTAAAAAAATACTCAAAGATATTCGAGAGGAAAAACAGAGGTAAGAAGTAGAGTCGTCACAGGTTAGGTTGACACATTATCTGGTGAGCTAGTCGTGACTAAAAAAATACTCAAAGATATTCGAGAGGAAAAACAGAGGTAAGAAGTAGAGTCGTCACAGGTAAGGTTGACACAATATCTGGTGAGCTAGTCGTGACTAAAAAAAATACTCAAAGATATTCACGAGGAAAAATAAAGATTAAAAGTAGAATCATCACAGGTAAGGAAGGAATGATGACATTTGAACAACATTCAAAAAGGTGTTACAAAGTTACAAACTAGCACCAATGGTAGATATTGGGACATGCAACTTATCCCTTCTGTTTAATTGTAAAAATTGCACAAGAATTATTGGATGAAGGGATGAATTATTCAGAAATTTATATGTTGATGTTATATAAAGATAAATTATCCTTTGTTCAAACTGAATCTCTTAATGAGAGTTTTAACATAGTAGCAAGCTTTCCTCTGCTTATATCTTATGTTATGGAACAATTACTCTGACTTACAACTGATCTGTCTTTGCCTATTAGTACATGCTACAATCTCTATAGAAAAGAAGCAGATACCAGTCTGTTTTACAACCTAGTCATTAATCAAATTCAAAATCTCACTGTTTTGTGACTGGTTTTAATATTGGATTATTTTAACAATGACCTCAAACATAACCAGCATTTTATCAGAAGACCATCAAAGCAGCTTTAAGACAAAATAAGAGGGGAAACATGAAAAGGAGGTGCAGATATTATTCATTTAATTCACATCAGTATTAATAAATTTAATGGAGAAAAATTTAAAGGGAGCTATAAATTTAGATGTAGTTACATTATGTTGATATGTAAGACTTAGTTCCAAATTAAACTCAGAATAACATGAAATGTAGAGCAAATAATTGTAACTAAAATCACTGAACGATATGAAGAAAGTTGTATATTATTTTTTAATTCAGCATGAAGAATATATTTTATATTACACAAACTATTTCATGATCATTTGGAATTTAGGTAAAAGAAATGTGTAGAAGGGAACTGGAAAAATCTGAAGCTGATGGGAAAAGGAATGCTGTAATCATTGCAGATTATAAACAGGTAACAAAGAGTTGGAAAAGGTGAATTCCTCCGGCGTTTTGCATTTGCGTCGATCTGCATTTCATTTGCGCCGATTTTTTCTTTCATTTGCGCCGATTTTTGTTTTCATTTGCGCCGATTTTTTACAGGTAAATTACAGGTTAATTACAGGTGAAAAGATATAAGAAGATGTGGTATGAGTGCAAATGAGACAACTCTCCATCCAAGTCATGTTATTTTAAATTTATCATTATAGACCTCTTCTGTCATCCAGTTGTACACTATATTCACATACTTTAAAATAAAGAAGTAAAAACTTTAGATAAAAGCACTCTGGTTTATACTAAAATGACGAATTGAAAATCTATTTACAGCATTCCAATCCATAAAAACGGAATACATTAAAATCATAAATCTGTTATTGCTGAGTATTTATAGGCAACATATCTAATATATTCCTTTCTTGTGATTTCGTCTCTTCTATATTTGTTGTAATTGTCAATAACGAAATTCATCTTTTCTTTGTCTTGCTATTAACGTACTTATGTGTATGGCCGTGGATGGTTAAAAAAAATTGACTCCTCGGCTCGTTGCAGTGTGCAATATGTCCATCAATTACAGCAAAGTTCAGAACAATATGAATCAAAATTAAAACCTTTGTTTATAAACAGATTTTTCCAATATACCTGCACGGTATAGTACATGTACAAGTATTAACTTACCTGTAAATCCAATTAGGAGCAAATATAAAATCGGCGCAAATGAAAAAATGAAATCGGCGGAAATGAAAGAATGAAAATTTTAAAAATCGGCGCAAATGTCATACGCCCGAATTCCTCATATGTACAACATCAATATTATAATATTGTCAACATCAAATAATGACTATAGAAAAAAATTAATGGCAACATGCCCTCATATGAATAATATAAAATCTGAAATCAGAAATGCACTATAAATTAATACAAGCAACCAATATTTGATATCCTAAACTTTACATATTGAAAACAAACATATGAATAGCTTCAAATTAAATACAGACAACTGTGGTATTATTTTGAAAATGCATTGTATAAACTGTGGTTAGAATTTTTCTATTCTTTTAGTGTAAGAATGATCTTTCCAATTGATGATGCTTCAGCTAGTTTTAATTGATCACTGAACTGTTTGTTTTAAAATTGCATATCTAAATAACATATCAAAGAGTTCGCATGAAGAAGCTCTTGTAAAAAAAGGGGGGGGGGGTCAAATATGGGAAGAAAGAAGTCCTTGCTCAAATAACCAAAACTGAATTGCTAATAAAAAACATCTTATTATAAATGTTTTTTTGAAATAAAAAAAAACAAGAACAACCTTGTTGTTAATGAATCTGTATGTATTTATATAAATTTCTTGCCACTCTATTCTAAAAACATTGATTTATTGACAAGTTTCAATTTTGTTTTTTAGATTTGTTCTCAGTTGAGTGAAAGACTTGAAAAACAACAAACAGCAAATAAAGAAGAAATAGGAAGAATTAAGGTAAATAGTTACAATGTCATTATAGTACAATCTCAAACAAATATTCTTAGAATTCAAGAACCAATGATTTTTCAATATTACATACATTTTTTGCAACAAGTGTGTTGTTGGGTTGTTTTAATCTTTGATGTCTATATCATATCTCTATGTGTTTACCTTGTTTGCGGCTTACAGAAACCTGTTGATATATAAAATTACTGAAAATGAAAATTTGTAATGCATTTAAATGAAATATTTTTTGTATTGTTATTTAAGTATATATCAATGAAATATAAAATGCAAAATATTTTATCAAATGATTTATATCATTTTCATGTTGATAACATTTTAGATAGCTAGTACCTTCCATCAGTATCACGCAGAAAACAGTTCTCTTTCACAATCTGTTGAATTACAGTTTACACATATTTGTGTCACCTGTTCAGTAAGATGGCAGGACGGCCAGACATAATAACTTAAGGAGGCTCGCGGGTACAAAAATTTCGGCAAAAATTTAACATTTGATTTTTTATTACAAATTTTATTTATCACACTATTAGTAATAACTTTATGATATGGTACAAAAATCAACCCCAAAAAATCAATTTGGTTAGGCCCCAGATAACTTTTGAAATGTTTATATGATTGAAAAAGCTTTAAATTATCTCCCTTTGGTGCAAAAATGCCATATTTTTGCATTCAAATTGGAATATCTTATTTAACTCTTTGGTGACCTATATTTTTTATTATTGTTTTCAAATAAGCTGTACATAAACTAAATAATTGTAAAATATAAGCGATTAAATAATTGTAAAATATAAGCGATTTCTGTAGTTTAGTTCTTTTTTTATTTCGATATTACCTCTATTTCTTCTGTTAGTTCAACAGAAAAAAAGGACATTAACAAAAATGTTTGCTTTTTTCAAAGGCAGATTGTAAACTTAAATGAATGGTGACCCCATTTTTTTATTTCATTTATCTATTAAGTATACGATAAAGTTCATTTATAGAAAAATAAAGCGAAATCCTATATTAAAAAAAATATTGTTTTATACCCGTGAGCCCCCTTAAGAATTAATGTATTGTCTGCATCCTCACCATTTAGGTTCTATCTGTTATTTTTTTTATATCAATAACTTTTCAAACATTCAAAGAATTTCATGAAACTTTTACAGAAGCATCTTCATGATCAAGGATAGTATTTGGAGGAAATTTAAAAAAAACTCTTTTTCAATTTCTTGTATTTAATGATAACATAATCATTTGAGCCTTAGAAAAGTGTTTTGAATAAAGTTAATGAGATGTGGTATGATTGCCAATGAGACACCTCTCCTCCAACAAAGACCAAATGACATAAAATTTAACAACTAAACGTCAATGTAATGCTGGAAATGTTTAAAACTATTTGAAATATGAGAATTTTTATGATACATTTCTCTAGTTGAGCTTCTTTATATATTATTTTAGGGACAAGTTAAGTCCTGTGACAATTGTTCAAAGATGTTTAAAGATGATGGAAAAATACAACTTCCTGAACCAAAGATTGACCCTGATGCTCTGAACCCCAAATATCTAGACCTCCAGGCACAGATTAGAGAGCTTGAACTGGAACTAGCTCAAACAAAGCTAGCTTTAGTAGAAAGTGAATGTAAAACACAAGACTTAACACATCAATTAAACTCTACTATAACTGAATTACAATCTTCTAAAAACACTTGGTTTCAAAAGACTATCAACTCTCTAAAGGAGGTGACAAATCATAACACAAAGAAGGATCCTAAAGACTAGTGTTCAGGAATTACAATCATTTAAAAAACACTCGGGTTCAAATGACTATCAACTCTTTAAAAGAGGGGACAAATCGTGCAAGAAAGGACATGCAGATTACTGTAGTGAATTACAATAATTTTAGATACTTGTTGACAAAAAGACTATGGACTCTTTAAAGGATATAATCATATAAAGGAAGGAACGTAACTACTAGTTAGAACGTTACAACTTGTTAAAAGTTTTTATTTTGTAAAAGAAAAATGGATGGATATGTTTCAGTTGTTTTGTTTGTGGATGAAAGATTTTGTATTTATGAGTTGACATTATATCAGAGCAACAGTGGATGTAGAATGTCTGTTTTTATAGATTTGTTTATGTTTTGTTTTTGTTTTGAATGTTTAAGGCTGTGAAACTATTATAGCTGTTGAGGGATTTCAGATGTATTTATTTTGTAAGTGTGAGCTGAGTATTTAACACTATTGCTGATTATCAAATGTTCCCATTGAAGAAGTAAAACCATACACACAAACAAAGTGGAAAAAATAATACTGGCCTTACTGTCAGCATGGTCAAGGGAATAGTAATGGATATTAACATTCAGACAATTTTTTACTTGTTACCAACATGTTTTTTAAACAAACAAATCTGACATTTATACTGAATTGAAAAATTAAAATAGGGAGGACGTTTATGAAAGACATGGGCCTTTGTATTTGTATCCTGTCACTTCATATAGACCTAGAGCTTAACTTATAAAGCCTCTAATGTCACTTCATATAGACCTAGAGCTTAACTTATAAAGCCTCTAATGTCAAGGTACCAAATTTGCACCTATTTTGACAGTTTTCTCACATCCATTTATTTAAAAATTAGAAAAAAGTTTCTGTTTTGAATTTATTTTGTAGATGTATCCTTAGTTAAGTTCTACATATTTTTAATTTTAATTTTGTATCTATATTGATCATAGAAAATGGATTTGATCCTACCTCCAAACAGTCTAAGATTCTGTATTGATGAGTAGATTTTACTTTTTTCAGTAGACCCTTTATGCTAAATGGGTGGAAATTGGATATTCATGCAATTTTGGTACTTAAACCTTAAAGTCATTTTATGTAGAAAGCTTAAAAGTATAATCTGATTTTAGTTGATCCAAGTGTTAAGATTGATCTTGCTTTAATTTGTTTGTGAAGAATAACTGAAATTGTTATGACTGTGGAAGAGGATACCAAAGACATAAAGATTTTATAACCCTTCTCAATTTATTACCTCTAGAAGTCCTTGCAGATTAACTACTGCTTATGCGTTGTTTATTTTAAGGGCATTGAACATTTTTTATTTGAATGTTTTTCTTTTCTTTAATTTGTATAAAGATAGTTATGGATGACAGGGTTGATTTACAATGTTGAATGCATTTAACATAAAAGAACAGTTAAATTGGTTATAACTTATGTTTTATTTTCTGATCTTATTTAAATATATTTATGATATGGCCATGGTCAACTTTTCAAAATGACTGTTTCAAGGGAATAATTTTAGGACTGTTGGATGGCTATTAAATTGTTGACAACATGTATTAATCTGATTGGTTTATTACCTCATTTCCTCAATTCTGTGTGCATGGAAATCATATTATATTATTTGTTTTTTTTTCTGATATAAAGTAAAACGAATCAGATACTGCTGTTTTCTTTGATGACTTTATCTGTTTCCCTTTACTCCTGGCTTCAGGTAACAGTTTGCTGTTTTAGTTTAACAGTGACTAGAAAGTATGTTAATTATCCAGTTTCTTCATACCTCCTTCATCCATTTTAAAGGAATACCCCTCATTGATTGTTAACAAGTTTGTTATGCACATGGTCAAGTTTTGTATGTAAGAAGCAAACAACTGTATAAGTTTGTGATAAGTGGTCAATTTTTAACTCTAGTCATTTTATTGATACATGTTGTATATAGTTTTGTTATACAAATCATTTGGCATAATTTTGTGATATATTTCAATTTCATACAGAATTATTTATTCCATCCATTTGGCATTTTAATCATTTAAGACACATTTTTACCCACCTAACCAAGTCTTAGCATTTTAATGAGGTATTACTTACATGGGCCTTTTTTAAGTATTGCCAAGTTCTGTTATTATATTTCTGGCAATAGAATCAATAACTTGTGATATTTATGTAACAAAAATAGAAATGCTTTTGAAAAATTAAACTTTTTTTTAGCAATAAATATTTTTCAAACAAAAGCTGCATAATTAAGAAATAAAATAAAACAGGTTTTAAAGTAATAGGTAATTGCCACATTTAAACACTTAAAATTTTTGAAAAAAGTACATAATTTTAACATGTTTACCGGTTTTATTTTCACTGTTAAGAATATGCTACTTAAAAAGTTCTACAAACAATAATTAACAAATAGACCTATTTTTTTACAATAATTTCATTTGTTGAAAAAAGTTGGTCTTAATCTTGTTACCAGTATACTAAAGATAATTCAACCCCAAAATGCTTTCTGAGGTTTATTTAAATATCTTCTCTGAAGTTACATACTATGTACTTTAGAATGAATTTACTGATATAGTAATCATCAGGAAATGATATTCTGAACAAAACAGAACAAACATAACTTTTCAAAATTTATCATCTTAATTTGTTCCAGCCAGTAAAACATTCCACTGATATTTTTAATTTCTGCATTTTTTTTGCTGCTGAGTATAATCTATACTGCCATAGATATTTGATGATCTGCTGATCATCATTTATACACCTGTCATTGTTATAGACAGTCATTTTGATGAAATATCAATTCTTTATGTCTAGGGTTGAATCAATGATAGTCATGATATAAATGTATTCCAAGAGTTGGACATGTGTGTATACTGTACTTCTTTACCAATAGGGTTTCAAAACCAGTCTCATTATAAACAGCAAACAATGTGCAATTTAGTGCTAAAATATGATATTGATATTTAGCTTTTTTATTGTTGTACAGTGTAAAATAATAATATTACAAAAAAATCCAATAAATTCCAGATATTAAGCAAACAGTTATCTTTTCTTTTTAATTTACAAGTTTATTATAACTTGCTATGCAATCTGCATATCAGGTTTACTTTAGTCTTTTCAATCTTATTCTATTCAATAACTCTTGTGGTAGTGTGCTTGCTGTCAGTGTAGGAGGCTTTAAGTTTGATCCTTGTCAGTGTCAAAATTTAGAATTAAAAAATTGCTGTTGCTATGCCTAACCAGCATCATTTAGAAGTAAAGACAAATATTTGTTGAAAGGAAGTCGCAATAATGTGTCTAAGTAGAGTGACATGTCTTTCCTGCAGATTTTTACTTTAAGAGCTATCAAATCAAAAATATACCGGTAGTTCATAAAAAAATAAGATATGTGGTATGATTGCCAAGAAGACATCTCTTCACCAGAGAACAATTGATGAAGAAGTTGCTGGTATAGTACAAATCAGGATATATAGATATAAGAAGATGAGGTATGATTGCCAATGAGACAACTCTCCATCAGAGAATAATTGATGAAGAAGCTGCTGGTATAGTACAAATCAGGATATATAGATATAAGAAGATGAGGTATGATTGCCAATGAGACAACTCTCCATCAGAGAATAATTGATGAAGAAGTTGCTGGTATAGTACAAATCAGGATATATAGATATAAGAAGATGAGGTATGATTGCCAATGAGACAATTCTCCATCAGAGAACAATTGATGAAGAAGTTGCTGGTATAGTACAAATCAGGATATATAGATATAAGAAGATGAGGTATGATTGCCAAGAAGACATCTCTTCACCAGAGAACAATTGATGAAGAAGTTGCTGGTATAGTACAAATCAGGATATATAGATATAAGAAGATGAGGTATGATTGCCAATGAGACAATTCTCCATCAGAGAACAATTGATGAAGAAGTTGCTGGTATAGTACAAATCAGGATATATAGATATAAGAAGATGAGGTATGATTGCCAAGAAGACATCTCTTCACCAGAGAATAATTGATGAAGAAGTTGCTGGTATAGTACAAATCAGGATATATAGATATAAGAAGATGAGGTATGATTGCCAATGAGACAACTCTCCATCAGAGAATAATTGATGAAGAAGCTGCTGGTATAGTACAAATCAGGATATATAGATATAAGAAGATGAGGTATGATTGCCAATGAGACAATTCTCCATCAGAGAACAATTGATGAAGAAGTTGCTGGTATAGTACAAATCAGGATATATAGATATAAGAAGATGAGGTATGATTGCCAATGAGACAATTCTCCATCAGAGAACAATTGATGAAGAAGTTGCTGGTATAGTACAAATCAGGATATATAGATATAAGAAGATGAGGTATGATTGCCAATGAGACAATTCTCCATCAGAGAACAATTGATGAAGAAGTTGCTGGTATAGTACAAATCAGGATATATAGATATAAGAAGATGAGGTATGATTGCCAATGAGACAATTCTCCATCAGAGAACAAATGATGAAGAAGTTGCTGGTATAGTACAAATCAGGATATATAGATATAAGAAGATGAGGTATGATTGCCAATGAGACAACTCTCCATCAGAGAACAAATGATGAAGAAGTTGCTGGTATAGTACAAATCAGGATATATAGATATAAGAAGATGAGGTATGATTGCCAATGAGACAATTCTCCATCAGAGAACAATTGATGAAGAAGTTGCTGGTATAGTACAAATCAGGATATATAGATATAAGAAGGTATGATTGCCAATGAGACAATTCTCCATCAGAGAACAATTGATGAAGAAGTTGCTGGTATAGTACAAATCAGGATATATAGATATAAGAAGTTGAGGTATGATTGCCAATGAGACAATTCTCCATCAGAGAACAATTGATGAAGAAGTTGCTGGTATAGTACAAATCAGGATATATAGATATAAGAAGATGAGGTATGATTGCCAATGAGACAATTCTCCATCAGAGAACAATTGATGAAGAAGTTGCTGGTATAGTACAAATCAGGATATATAGATATAAGAAGATGAGGTATGATTGCCAATGAGACAATTCTCCATCAGAGAACAAATGATGAAGAAGTTGCTGGTATAGTACAAATCAGGATATATAGATATAAGAAGATGAGGTATGATTGCCAATGAGACAACTCTCCATCAGAGAACAAATGATGAAGAAGTTGCTGGTATAGTACAAATCAGGATATATAGATATAAGAAGATGAGGTATGATTGCCAATGAGACAATTCTCCATCAGAGAACAATTGATGAAGAAGTTGCTGGTATAGTACAAATCAGGATATATAGATATAAGAAGGTATGATTGCCAATGAGACAATTCTCCATCAGAGAACAATTGATGAAGAAGTTGCTGGTATAGTACAAATCAGGATATATAGATATAAGAAGATGAGGTATGATTGCCAATGAGACAATTCTCCATCAGAGAACAATTGATGAAGAAGTTGCTGGTATAGTACAAATCAGGATATATAGATATAAGAAGATGAGGTATGATTGCCAATGAGACAATTCTCCATCAGAGAACAATTGATGAAGAAGTTGCTGGTATAGTACAAATCAGGATATATAGATATAAGAAGATGAGGTATGATTGCCAATGAGACAATTCTCCATCAGAGAACAATTGATGAAGAAGTTGCTGGTATAGTACAAATCAGGATATATAGATATAAGAAGATGAGGTATGATTGCCAATGAGACAATTCTCCATCAGAGAACAAATGATGAAGAAGTTGCTGGTATAGTACAAATCAGGATATATAGATATAAGAAGATGAGGTATGATTGCCAATGAGACAATTCTCCATCAGAGAACAATTGATGAAGAAGTTGCTGGTATAGTACAAATCAGGATATATAGATATAAGAAGATGAGGTATGATTGCCAATGAGACAATTCTCCATCAGAGAACAATTGATGAAGAAGTTGCTGGTATAGTACAAATCAGGATATATAGATATAAGAAGATGAGGTATGATTGCCAATGAGACAATTCTCCATCAGAGAACAATTGATGAAGAAGTTGCTGGTATAGTACAAATCAGGATATATAGATATAAGAAGATGAGGTATGATTGCCAATGAGACAATTCTCCATCAGAGAACAAATGATGAAGAAGTTGCTGGTATAGTACAAATCAGGATATATAGATATAAGAAGATGAGGTATGATTGCCAATGAGACAATTCTCCATCAGAGAACAATTGATGAAGAAGTTGCTGGTATAGTACAAATCAGGATATATAGATATAAGAAGATGAGGTATGATTGCCAATGAGACAATTCTCCATCAGAGAACAATTGATGAAGAAGTTGCTGGTACATGTATAGTACAAATCAGGATATATAGATATAAGAAGGTATGATTGCCAATGAGACAATTCTCCATCAGAGAACAATTGATGAAGAAGTTGCTGGTATAGTACAAATCAGGATATATAGATATAAGAAGATGAGGTATGATTGCCAATGAGACAATTCTCCATCAGAGAACAATTGATGAAGAAGTTGCTGGTATAGTACAAATCAGGATATATAGATATAAGAAGATGAGGTATGATTGCCAATGAGACAATTCTCCATCAGAGAACAATTGATGAAGAAGTTGCTGGTACATGTATAGTACAAATCAGGATATATAGATATAAGAAGATGAGGTATGATTGCCAATGAGACAATTCTCCATCAGAGAACAATTGATGAAGAAGTTGCTGGTATAGTACAAATCAGGATATATAGATATAAGAAGATGAGGTATGATTGCCAATGAGACAATTCTCCATCAGAGAACAATTGATGAAGAAGTTGCTGGTATAGTACAAATCAGGATATATAGATATAAGAAGATGAGGTATGATTGCCAATGAGACAACTCTCCATCCAGGGTTGGCAAAGTATTACCCGCCCTGGAAAACCCAGGCGGGAATTCCCGGGTTTTTCCGGGCTGGGCAATACTCCCAGAAATTGGTATTACTGGGTAATACTGGGCAATAAGACTTTTTAAGCTTATTTTAACACAAAATAGTAAAGTCTTGTTGTAGTTTCATAGTATTATAGCTAAATATATACATTTTATACAGATAACCATTGAGAGTCATGTTTCTAGAAGATTGAAAATTCAATTTCATTCTTTTCTCCACTACTTCTATGTAGGCAGAATACAAAATTTGAATATTTTAGGATTATTAATACCTTGTTAATTTCCATGTGTTGTTTCAACTATCCAAACTTTAAAAAAAAAATGCATTTTAAACCAGTGTTTATGTGAATTATAAATTTAAATGTCTATGCAATCATATTGCTAAATAAACACCCTACAGGGTCAAGTCATTAACCCTTATAGAAATGAAAAGGCTGAATATTGTTATATAAACATATCAATGTCCTAATCTGAATAATTACTTATTAATTAGTGATGTACATATAAATAATGCAAAAGTAATTTTTCTTACATTTTCTTGTTAATTCTTAATGTAAGATATATACATTTGAAAAATGAATTCTTTGAATTTATGTTAACAGTTTGACCAATCTAGACGAGAGGGTGATTTAATAGACTTTCAGAAGAGAATTATTCCATTAATATTTGTGTAAAATGTGCCTACATGTTTACTTGTCTCATAGTTGCAAGAATAGTACTTTTTCAAATGTATATATACACTTTTATCATCACTCTCAAACAAGTCAACTAATTTATAAATCAAAATGTGTTTATAAATATCTTAAATGCATTGCCATTGAGTTTGATCACTGAATTCTCTTTAAAATTCAGGCCAGTATTTTATATTACCCAGTATTGCCCAGTATTACCCATTAAAACCCAGTAAAACCCGGGTTTTCCCAGTATTTCCCACTGGGCTGGGCAATACTCATAAAACCCGGGTTTTTGCCAACCCTGTCTCCATCAGAGAACAATTGATGAAGAAGTTGCTGGTATAGTACAAATCAGGATATATAGATATAAGAAGATGAGGTATGATTGCCAATGAGACAATTCTCCATCAGAGAACAATTGATGAAGAAGTTGCTTGTATAGTACAAATCAGGATATATAGATATAAGAAGATGAGGTATGATTGCCAATGAGACAACTCTTCACCAGAGAACAATTGATGAAGAATTTGCTGGTATAGTACAAATCAGGATATATAGATATAAGAAGATGAGGTATGATTGCCAATGAGACAACTCTCCATCAGAGAACAATTGATGAAGAAGTTGCTTGTATAGTACAAATCAGGATATATAGATATAAGAAGATGAGGTATGATTGCCAATGAGACAACTCTCCATCAGAGAACAATTGATGAAGAAGTTGCTGGTATAGTACAAATCAGGATATATAGATATAAGAAGATGAGGTATGATTGCCAATGAGACAACTCTCCATCAGAGAACAATTGATGAAGAAGTTGCTGGTATAGTACAAATCAGGATATATAGATATAAGAAGATGAGGTATGATTGCCAATGAGACAACTCTCCATCAGAGAACAAATGATGAAGAAGTTGCTGGTACATGTATAGTACAAATCAGGATATATTCATATTATATAACATTTTATTGTCCAGTATATGTTATAATTGCTGTTAGACATTAGGCATACATTGATATATTTATAAGATATTTGGAATATCATAAATCATTTCATAAGAAGTTACTGATTATACCCCCGCTTTAAAAAAGTGGGGGTATACTGTTTTACCTCTGTCCATCAATCCGGCAGTCCATCCATCCCACGCATGAATATTTTTCGTATCAACTTACTCATGATAGCCAAGTTGAAAAATTTTGTTACATTTTTCTCAGGAACTACAATATAAGGATTTCTGAAATTTGGTTTCAGGGTTTATATAGGTCAGCTATACTGTGTGATGTGTTTTCAGATTCATCATCCAACAACTTCCTGTTAATTGAAATATTTCGGTGGGGGGCATCATCAGTGAGCAGTAGCTCACAGGTTCACTTGTTAAATCATTTTTATTTAGGTTGAGTAATTTTTATACTACCGTAAAATTTTTGCAGTCGTATATTGGTATTACGTCGTCGTTGTCAGCGTCATCCAAAGACGGATGGTTTCCGGATAATAACTTTAGTTTAAGTAAATAGAAATGAATAAAATTCGAACACAATGTTTATAACCACAAAAGGAAGATTGGGATTGATTTTGGGGGTCATGGTCTCATTAAGGTTTAGAAATAAAGGGCCCAAATGTGGCCAAAAACAAGCATTTATCTTGTTTCAGGACAATAAGTTGTGTATAAGTATTTCAATTGCTCTGAAATTGTACCAAAATGTTTAATATTATAAGAAGAAGGTTGGGATTTATTTTAAGGGTTATGGGGCAAACAGTCAAGGAATAAAGGGCCAAAAAGGGGCCAAAAACGAGCATTTTTGTAGTTTCAAGACAATAACTTGTGTAAAATGATTCTTTCTGAAATTATACCACAAGATTCCATTCTACTAAGGGATGATTAGGATTGACTTTGGGGGGTTATGGCTCAAACCATGTATGAATTAAGGGCAAAAAAGGGGAAAAACAAGGTTTTTTTCCTGGTTAAAGGACAGTTAGGACAATTTGAAAGCAGTGTAAGGGAGGTAATCCAAAAGTAATCTTTGAACAACTTCACACAACTTTTAAATATGTGCATTTTTTTTTTTAAATTTGCCAATATATATAACTTCAGTATTAACAAGTGAAACTGCGAGCTACTGCTCACTGATGATACCCCCCCTGCAAGTGGATAATATTAATAGTGTAAAAATATGCAAGTGTTTGGTAAACAGGAAGTTGTCGAGTGATGAATCTGAAAACGCATCACACGGTATAGCTCCTGAAACCAAATTTCAGAAATCCTTGTATTGTAGTTCCTGAGAAAAATGTGACGAAAATTTTCAACTTGGCTATCATGTGTAAAATTATACAAGTGTTCGGTAAACAGGAAGTTGTCAAGTGATCAATCTGAAAACGCATCACACGGTATTGCTGACTTAGATAAACCCTGAAACCAAATTTCAGAAATCCTTGTATTGTAGTTCCTGAGAAAATGCGATGAAAAATATTCATGGGACGGACTGACTGACGGACTGACAGACCGACGGAAGGACAGACAGAGGTAAAACAGTATACCCCCCCTTTTTTTTTTAAAGCGGGGTATAAAATCCTTGTATTGGAGTTCCTGAGAAAAATGCGACGAAAAATATTCATGGGACGGACGGATTGACTGACGGACTGACGGATTGATGGAAGGACAGACAGAGGTAAAACAGTATACCCCCCCCCCCTTTTTTTTAAAGCGGGGGTATAATAATAAACTCCATTGGAAATTTTCCAATAACTTCAGTTTAATAAACTTCATTGGAAATTTGCCAATAACTTAAGTATAATTGGAAAGGTTTGGATTGATTTGGGGGTTTTGGTCCCTTTGGTTTAGGAATATTAAAGGAGTATACAAGGGGTCCACATAAGCATTTTAGCATCCATGTCCAGACAATAACGTTTGGAATAGAATTGCCTGAAATTATATCTCCAGTTTCCACACTACAAAAGGATGGTTAGGATTGGAGTTTTGGAGTTATGACTAAATCTGTTTATGAATTAGGGGCAAAAAGAGGGAAAACAAGGGTTTCCTGGTTCATGGACAATTACTTAAGCTTTGTTTCTTTATGTTGGTACTCTTTGCTATTTTTTTGCTAGTTCTAGTATGAAATTTTTTAAACTGTTTCTAGAAAATTATTATTGTCTTGAGATCATTAGCTGTAAATTTATATTTAGAAGTTACAATTAATCAATTTTAACCATAGATATAGGAAGATGTGGTGTGAGTGCCAATGAGACAACTCTCCATCAAATAACAATTTATAAAAGTAAATCCATGTATGTCATTTTATATTCTAATATTTTATGATGAATTTAAATGAGTAGTTATTGTTGCAAAGTCCATTAGAAATTTGAATTGAGATTATTTTTGAAATAAGGGAAGGGGTAGGTGAATAAAAAATAAGAGGGGGGGGGGGGTATTAATTACTATGACTGATTTATCACCAATGTCGTGTTTGACCAAGCCTTAATAACTTTTACCTAGTCTCTCCCTACCAGTACATAGCCTCTCCATGTGTACCTCCCCGTGATAAAAGATTCATACTGAGTAAAGGCCTCAGACCAAACTACAAGGGCGACGAGAAGATGGGTCGGCATGTCTTGGAGAAGGAAAACTCTGATTACAAATACCGGTTGGTGGTAACCAATAGTCCTTTCAAGACAACCACTCTAGCTACTGGACAAATAGTGGTGAGATCACTGTCCCAGCAGAAGATATTCGTCAACGGGTACAACGACAAAGGGCGTAGGATGGCAAACAGTATCTAACCGGCTAGTGACACTAATGGGAAAGATTGCATTCCAGATGCTTTACAAAACTTCCTCGAACCTTCAGGTAGGCTAATCACCCGATTATAGAGGTTAAAGTGGATTACAGAAATACTAAACGAAAATTTACGAACCTTGGGTGAAAGAGTAAGAAGAACTTTAAATAGAAGGAGAATGATGTTGGATGGCCAAATCTGAAAGGAAGCTACACAGCTGAGACTTCTTAACACTAAATCCGCTACAAAAAAAGGCACACAGAATGTATAAATCTATGATTATTCCAGGAAGCGCACAACATCGCAAATGAAATGACAGCAGATGAAATAGGTATACTAGGAATAGCAGAAGCAAGATGGAATGATACAGGACAATCGCCAGGAAAAGTGATTATATACTCTGGACACATGGAGGAGAACGCCCTGCAGTCTGCAGGAGTTGTCGTTATGCTATCAAAAGAAGCTCAGAAAACATTAATTGGATAAGAGCCAATAAGTGCCAGAATTATAATAGCAAAATTCAAGACCACACATAAAAGAATATCAATAAACATCTTCCAATGCTATGCTCGTACAAATTGCGCAGAGGACAACATCAAGGAAAGATTATATTGAATGCTAGAAGAAACCACCAGGAAATGTAGCTCAAAAGACATCACAATATTAATTGGAGACCTAAATGTTAAAGTAGGAAGGGACAACATCGGTTATGATCAAGTGACGGGAAGACATGGACTAGGAAAAATGAATGAAAGTGGAGAGCTCTTTGTCAATTACTGTGCAAATCATAATCTGGTCATTGGTGGAACTTTGCCGATGGCATGGCCTTTCTGTCCCATTACCATAAACAAATGCAGGACAAACTAACACAGGTTAAAAAGAGAGCAGCAGAAACAGGCTGTTCCATCAATCACGATAAAATCAAAAGTTTTAAAGTCAAACACAAGGTTCCTAGCAAGTCTGATGGTTAACACCCAAGCTTTAGAAGAAGTTGATCCCTTTACAGACCTTGGAAGGGTATTGGACAATCTTGGTGGCTCGGATATAGATGTAAAAATCAGAATTGGCAAAGCTAGAACTGCATTTAATATGATGGGATCAATTTGAAAAGCAATAAACATCAATCTAAAGACCAAAAATACACGTGTTCTATTCCCAGGTAAAAACCCTTCTCTTATATAGAGCTGAGACTTGGAAAAAAGAAGAAAAAACAGCTTCAAAAAGTTTTCATAAACAACTGTCTCAGGCACATCCTTAAAAGCAGATGGCCTGGAAAGATATAAATCCAAGATCTATGGGAGAAGACCAACCAAACCTCAGTTGATGAAGTTTTAAAAAAGAGACAGAAGAGATTGATAGGGCATACACTGAGGAAGACAAAGAACAACATTACAAGGCAGGCCTTAAGGTGTAACCCACAAGGAAAACGTGGCAGAGACAGACCAAGATACACATGGAGAAGGAATGTTGCAGCCAAGATGGAGAAAGAAGGGTACAAATAGCCTGATCTGGAGAGCCTAGCAAAGGACAGAAGGTGGAGAAATATCTTTAGTGACCTAGACTTCTTACCAAAGACCAGGCCAGGCCTAATTTACTTAAACCAAGATGTATTACCACTGTCATGTTTAACAAGCCTTAATAACTTGGACCAAGACTTATCACCAATATAATGTTTAACAAGCCTTAATTACTTGGACCAAGACTTATCACCAATATTATGTTAAACAAGCCTTAATAACTTGGACCAAGACTTATCACCAATGTCATGTTTAACAAGCCTTAATAACTTGGACCAAGACTTATCACCAATATAATGTTTAACAAGCCTTAATAACTTGGACCAAGACTTATCACCAATATAATGTTTAACAAGCCTTAATAACTTGGACCAAGACTTATCACCAATATAATGTTTAACAAGCCTTAATAACTTGGACCAAGACTTATCACCAATATTATGTTAAACAAGCCTTAATAACTTGGACCAAGACTTATCACCAATGTCATGTTTAACAAGCCTTAATAACTTGGACCAAGACTTATCACCAATATAATGTTTAACAAGCTTTAATAACTTGGACCAAGACTTATCACCAATATAATGTTTAACAAGCCTTGATAACTTTGACTAAGACTTATCACCAATATAATGTTTAACAAGCCTTAATAACTTGGACCAAGACTTATCACCAATATAATGTTTAACAAGCCTTAATAACTTTGACTAAGACTTATCACCAATATAATGTTTAACAAGCCTTAATAACTTGGACCAAGACTTATCACCAATGTCATGTTTAACAAGCCTTAATTACTTGGACCAAGACTTATCACCAATATAATGTTTAACAAGCCTTAATAACTTTGACTAAGACTTATCACCAAAATAATGTTTAACAAGCCTTAATAACTTGGACCAAGACTTATCACCAATATAATGTTTAACAAGCTTTAATAACTTGGACCAAGACTTATCACCAATATAATGTTTAACAAGCCTTAATAACTTTGACTAAGACTTATCACCAATATAATGTTTAACAAGCCTTAATAACTTGGACCAAGACTTATCACCAATGTCATGTTTAACAAGCCTTAATTACTTGGACCAAGACTTATCACCAATATAATGTTTAACAAGCCTTAATAACTTTGACTAAGACTTATCACCAAAATAATGTTTAACAAGCCTTAATAACTTGGACCAAGACTTATCACCAATATAATGTTTAACAAGCCTTAATAACTTGGACCAAGACTTATCACCAATATTATGTTAAACAAGCCTTAATAACTTGGACCAAGACTTATCAACAATGTCATGTTTAACAAGCCTTAATAACTTGGACCAAGACTTATCACCAATATAATGTTTAACAAGCCTTAATAACTTTGACTAAGACTTATCACCAATGTCATGTTTAACAAGCTTTAATAACTTGGACCAAGACTTATCACCAATATAATGTTTAACAAGCCTTAATAACTTGGACCAAGACTTATCACCAATATAATGTTTAACAAGCCTTAATAACTTGGACCAAGACTTATCACCAATATAATGTTTAACAAGCCTTAATAACTTGGACCAAGACTTATCACCAATATTATGTTAAACAAGCTTTAATAACTTGGACCAAGACTTATCACCAATATAATGTTTAACAAGCCTTAATAACTTGGACCAAGACTTATCACCAATATTATGTTAAACAAGCCTTAATAACTTGGACCAAGACTTATCACCAATGTCATGTTTAACAAGCCTTAATAACTTGGACCAAGACTTATCACCAATGTCATGTTTAACAAGCCTTAATAACTTGGACCAAGACTTATCACCAATATAATGTTTAACAAGCCTTGATAACTTGGACCAAGACTTATCACCAATATAATGTTTAACAAGCCTTAATAACTTGGACTAAGACTTATCACCAATATAATGTTTAACAAGCCTTAATAACTTGGACCAAGACTTATCACCAATGTCATGTTTAACAAGCCTTAATAACTTGGACCAAGACTTATCACCAATATAATGTTTAACAAGCCTTGATAACTTGGACCAAGACTTATCACCAATATAATGTTTAACAAGCCTTAATAACTTGGACTAAGACTTATCACCAATATAATGTTTAACAAGCCTTAATAACTTGGACCAAGACTTATCACCAATGTCATGTTTAACAAGCCTTAATAACTTGGACCAAGACTTATCACCAATGTCATGTTTAACAAGCCTTGATAACTTGGACCAAGACTTATCACCAATATAATGTTTAACAAGCCTTAATAACTTGGACTAAGACTTATCACCAATATAATGTTTAACAAGCCTTAATAACTTGGACCAAGACTTATCACCAATGTCATGTTTAACAAGCCTTAATAACTTGGACCAAGACTTATCTCCAATATAATGTTTAACAAGCCGTAATAACTTGGACCAAGACTTATCACCAATGTCATGTTTAACAAGCTTTAATAACTTTGACTAAGACTTATCACCAATGTCATGTTTAACAAGCCTTAATAACTTGGACCAAGACTTATCACCAATGTCATGTTTAACAAGCTTTAATAACTTTGACTAAGACTTATCACCAATGTCATGTTTAACAAGCCTTGATAACTTGGACCAAGACTTATCACCAATATAATGTTTAACAAGCCTTAATAACTTGGACTAAGACTTATCACCAATATAATGTTTAACAAGCCTTAATAACTTGGACCAAGACTTATCACCAATATAATGTTTAACAAGCCTTAATTACTTGGACCAAGACTTATCACCAATATAATGTTTAACAAGCCTTAATAACTTGGACCAAGACTTATCACCAATATAATGTTTAACAAGCCTTGATAACTTGGACCAAGACTTATCACCAATATAATGTTTAACAAGCCTTAATAACTTGGACTAAGACTTATCACCAATATAATGTTTAACAAGCCTAAAATACTTAAACCTAGATGTATTACCACTGTCATGTTTAACAAGCCTTAATAACTTGGACCAAGACTTATCACCAATATAATGTTTAACAAGCCTTAATAACTTGGACCAAGACTTATCACCAATATAATGTTTAACAAGCTTTAATAACTTGGACCAAGACTTATCACCAATATAATGTTTAACAAGCTTTAATAACTTGGACCAAGACTTATCACCAATGTCATGTTTAACAAGCCTTAATAACTTGGACCAACACTTATCACCAATGTCATGTTTAATAAGCCTTGATAACTTGGACCAAGACTTATCACCAATATAATGTTTAACAAGCTTTAATAACTTGGACCAAGACTTATCACCAATGTCATGTTTAACAAGCCTTAATAACTTGGACCAACACTTATCACCAATGTCATGTTTAACAAGCCTTGATAACTTGGACCAAGACTTATCACCAATGTCATGTTTAACAAGCCTTGATAACTTGGACCAAGACTTATCACCAATATAATGTTAAACAAGCCTTAATAACTTGGACCAAGACTTATCACCAATATAATGTTTAACAAGCCTTGATAACTTGGACCAAGACTTATCACCAATATAATGTTTAACAAGCCTTAATAACTTGGACCAAAACTTATCACCAATATAATGTTTAACAAGCCTTGATAACTTGGACAAAGACTTATCACCAAAATAATGTTTAACAAGCCTTAATAACTTGGACCAACACTTATCACCAATATAATGTTTAACAAGCCTTAATAACTTGGACCAAGACTTATCACCAATATTATGTTAAACAAGCCTTAATAACTTGGACCAAGACTTATCACCAATATAATGTTTAACAAGCCTTGATAACTTGGACCAAGACTTATCACCAATATAATGTTTAACAAGCCTTAATAACTTGGACCAAGACTTATCACCAATATTATGTTAAACAAGCCTTAATAACTTGGACCAAGACTTATCACCAATATAATGTTTAACAAGCCTTGATAACTTGGACCAAGACTTATCACCAATATAATGTTTAACAAGCATTAATAACTTGGACCAAGACTTATCACCAATATAATGTTTAACAAGCCTTGATAACTTGGACAAAGACTTATCACCAAAATAATGTTTAACAAGCTTTAATAACTTGGACCAAGACTTATCACCAATATAATGTTTAACAAGCCTTGGACCAAGACTTATCACCAATATAATGTTTAACCAGGCCTTAATTACTTAAACCTAGATGTATTATCACTGTAATGTTTAACAAGCCTTAATAACTTGGACCAACACTTGTCACCAATGTCATGATTAACAAGCCTTAATAACTTGGACCAAGACTTATCACCAATATAATGTTTAACAAGCCTTAATAACTTGGACCAAGACTTATCACCAATATAATGTTTAACAAGACTTGGACCAAGACTTATCACCAATATAATGTTTAACCAGGCCTTAATTACTTAAACCTAGATGTATTATCACTGTAATGTTTAACAAGCCTTAATAACTTGGACCAACACTTGTCACCAATGTCATGTTTAACAAGCCTTAATAACTTGGACCAAGACTTATCACCAATGTCATGTTTAACAAGCCTTAATAACTTGGACCAAGACTTATCACCAATGTCATGTTTAACAAGCCTTAATAACTTGGACCAAGACTTATCACCAATGTCATGTTTAACAAGCCTTAATAACTTGGACCAAGACTTATCACCAATGTCATGTTTAACAAGCCTTAATAACTTGGACCAACACTTATCACCAATGTCATGTTTAACAAGCCTTAATAACTTGGACCAAGACTTATCACCAATGTCATGTTTAACAAGCCTTAATAACTTGGACCAAGACTTATCACCAATGTCATGTTTAACAAGCCTTAATAACTTGGACTAAGACTTATCACCAATATAATGTTTAACAAGCCTTAATAACTTGGACCAAGACTTATCACCAATGTAATGTTTAACAAGCCTTGATAACTTGGACAAAGACTTATCACCAATATAATGTTTAACAAGCCTTAATAACTTGGACCAAGACTTATCACCAATATAATGTTTAACAAGCTTTAATAACTTGGACCAAGACTTATCACCAATGTCATGTTTAACAAGCTTTAATAACTTGGACCAAGACTTATCACCAGTATAATGTTTAACAAGCCTTAATAACTTGGACTAACACTTATCACCAATGTCATGTTTAACAAGCCTTAATAACTTTGACTAAGACTTATCACCAATATAATGTTTAACAAGCCTTAATGACTTGGACCAAGACTTATCACCAATATAATGTTTAACAAGCCTTGATAACTTGGACAAAGACTTATCACCAATATAATGTTTAACAAGCCTTGATAACTTGGACCAAGACTTATCACCAATATAATGTTTAACAAGCCTTAATAACTTGGACCAAGACTTATCACCAATATAATGTTTAACAAGCCTTAATAACTTGGACCAAGACTTATCACCAATATTATGTTAAACAAGCCTTAATAACTTGGACCAAGACTTATCACCAATGTCATGTTTAACAAGCCTTAATAACTTGGACCAAGACTTATCACCAATATAATGTTTAACAAGCTTTAATAACTTGGACCAAGACTTATCACCAATATAATGTTTAACAAGCTTTAATAACTTGGACCAAGACTTATCACCAATATAATGTTTAACAAGCCTTGATAACTTGGACAAAGACTTATCACCAAAATAATGTTTAACAAGCCTTAATAACTTGGACCAAGACTTATCACCAATATAATGTTTAACAAGCCTTAATAACTTGGACCAAGACTTATCACCAATGTCATGTTTAACAAGCCTTAATAACTTGGACCAAGACTTATCACCAATGTCATGTTAAACAAGCCTTAATAACTTGGACCAAGACTTATCACCAATATAATGTTTAACCAAGCCGTAATTACTTGGACCAAGACTTATCACCAATGTCATGTTTAACCAGGCCTTAATAACTTGGACTAAGACTTATCACCAATGTCATGTTTAACAAGCTTTAATAACTTGGACCAAGACTTATCACCAATGTCATGTTTAACAAGCCTTAATAACTTGGACCAAGACTTATCACCAATATAATGTTTAACCAGGCCTTAATTACTTAAACCTAGATGTATTACCAATGTCATGTTTAACAAGTCTTAATAACTTGGACCAAGACTTATCACCAATGTCATGTTTAACAAGTCTTAATAACTTGGACCAAGACTTATCACCAATATAATGTTTAACAAGCCTTAATGACTTGGACCAAGACTTATCACCAATATAATGTTTAACCAGCCTTAATAACTTGGACTAAGACTTATCACCAATATAATGTTTAACAAGCCTTGGACCAAGACTTATCACCAATATAATGTTTAACAAGACTTAATAACTTGGACCAAGACTTATCACCAGTATAATGTTTAACAAGCCTTGGACCAAGACTTATCACCAATATAATGTTTAACAAGCCTTAATAACTTGGACCAAGACTTATCACCAATATAATGTTTAACAAGCCTTAATTACTTGGACCAAGACTTATCACCAATATAATGTTTAACAAGCCTTAATAACTTGGACCAAGACTTATCACCAATATAATGTTTAACAAGCCTTAATAACTTGGACCAAGACTTATCACCAATATAATGTTTAACAAGCTTTAATAACTTGGACCAAGACTTATCACCAATGTCATGTTTAACAAGCCTTAATAACTTGGACTAAGACTTATCACCAATATAATGTTTAACAAGCCTTGGACCAAGACTTATCACCAATATAATGTTTAACAAGACTTAATAACTTGGACCAAGACTTATCACCAATATAATGTTTAACAAGCCTTGATAACTTGGACCAAGACTTATCACCAATATAATGTTTAACAAGCCTTAATAACTTGGACCAAGACTTATCACCAATGTCATGTTTAACAAGCCTTAATAACTTGGACTAAGACTTATCACCAATATAATGTTTAACAAGCCTTAATTACTTGGACCAAGACTTATCACCAATATAATGTTTAACAAGCTTTGATAACTTGGACCAAGACTTATCACCAATATAATGTTTAACAAGCCTTGATAACTTGGACCAAGACTTATCACCAATATAATGTTTAACAAGCCTTGATAACTTGGACCAAGACTTATCACCAATATAATGTTTAACAAGCCTTAATAACTTGGACCAAGACTTATCACCAATATAATGTTTAACAAGCCTTAATAACTTGGACCAAGACTTATCACCAATATAATGTTTAACAAGCCTTAATAACTTGGACCAAGACTTATCACCAATATAATGTTTAACCAGGCCGTAATTACTTTGACATAGACTTATCACCAATGTCAAGTTTGACTAGGTTTTGATTACTTTTATCATTATCAATAATGTCTGATTAGGGTGAAGTTTGGTGCCAATAAAACGTTTAAACCTGCTGCATTTGTTTGCACCTGTCCTAATTTAGAAATCTAAGGTGTAATTGTTCATAAGTGTTTCTAGTTTCAGGTTTTTTTATATAGATTAGACCGTTGGTTTCCTGTTTGAATGGTTTTAACCTAGTAATTTTTTGGGCCTTCATTGCTTGTTGTTTGGTGTGAGCCTAGGCTCTGTGTTGACGACTGTACTTTGACCTATAATGGTTTACTTTTACAAATTGTGACTTAGATGGAGAGTTGTCTCATTGAAACTGTACATTGACCTATAATGGTTTACTTTTACAAATTGTGACTTAGATGGAGAGTCGTCACATTGGCACTCATACCACATCTTCTTATATCTTTTGACTTATCAGCACTGTCTTGTTTGACCCAGATCAATCACTGATTTTATTTTTGATCAATCATTTATACTATGTGTCACTATCTGAGAAACATACAATGGAATGAGGTCAAGGTCAGTTGAACACTGTTTAAGGGAAGTGAATACCTTGCCATGATTCCTTTATGTCAAGTGTTCCCAATATAAGGGGGACCAGCTTCATATATCAATGCAACAATATACAAAACATCAAATATAATTCAGGTTTTGATTGTGATGTTTTAAAAAAAATACCTGTGTATGGTGAGCTCAAATTCATTGCAGGCTAGATCATGAAAATACATTGTAAACCTTAGTTTGAATATATATATATAAAACATTTCAATGTTAAAATAGTTTATTATCCTGAGCTTATGTCTATATATGATACTCTCCAAAAAAGGTTAATAGCACAAAACAATTCCACATATATTATGTTCCAAAATGATTATGCGTCCTCTATTCCACATAAAGAAAAAACATGAAAATATTTCTTTATTTATAGTGAGAAAACTATATGTAGTGAAAGAATAAATGCTCAGGTTAAGACAAGTGTTAAAAGAAAGTTTTGAAATTAATTTGAACAAATTGGGTATTGTGACATTTTCTGTAAAAAATGAAAATGTCACTTTCAAAAAACACTATCAACTGATTATTTAAAAAAACCAACAACACAAAAAATGACATATTTTCTTAACAGTATTGCAGTTTTCTTGTCATTCAAAACCTAATTTGTATTTTGGTGACATCAATGAACTTATAGTTTTCTCACTTTAATAACAACACAACTTTTTATTTTATTATTTTCTATAGGATCTAAGAATTGAGCAATTAAAGCAAATGGGAAAACTTTTAGGAAATTCTCATGCATCCAAGACTACTAATATATATACACTCTGACATGAAATAGGTTTAATCGTAACTATTTACAACTGCATGTGAGAGTTAATAAGTGCATGTAAAAATAACACAAATAAAATAAAAATATCAAAAATATTATGTAGAAGTAAAATAACAGTACATGGTACTTGATTTATTATTTCAATTTTTATATTGCGGAAAACAATTCTTTCCATGTTATAAATAAAATTAACAGATCTGATATCGTCAAGTCGTACATGAATTAAACTTTGGCACTTAAATCAAGTTCTTTCCTCCATCATTTAAAGTTTCATACTTAGTTTGGGCTGCCACATTAACTGAAAAAAACAGTTCTTTTTAATAAAGCTTTAATGTTATCATTAACAAACAGACTGAGGTATTATCATACAAGGTAGATGCTCTGTTTATAACATGTAGCACAGCTACAGAAAACAGAGGACCTGCCTTCTATAGGATAAATATAATTTTGTTTCCTATCAAAAACTGCTCCCAATGTTTTTATTATTTTGAGCATAAGATCCATTTCTCATTAATTAAGAAGAAACACGAGTTTGATTAAAGTATTGTTGGTACATGCACTGAAAGTAATACAAGATATATCACAGAATGGTTAATACAATAACAAAACAAATAAACAATAACAAAACACAATGGAATGTTAAAAAAAAAAATAGTACTAAAATATCATCACAGACATAATTTGATGAAAGGCAAAACAGAGAAAGCATGTTTAACATGGACGGAAATAAATAACAGTACCTCAAATGAAAAAAATTGATAAAAAAAAATATGTTTAACATGAAAAAAATTGATAAAAATCTTTATGCACTTATCATCAGGAATAATCAAATATTTTTCAATAGTCACTAAAATAACTGACAAAATCACACAGGGGCTGATACTTTTGATTAGTAAAATGCAATATACTGAACAATTAGTCTTATTTGAATCCATCTCTTAAAATCAACATTGATTCATATTATAACTGATAGGCTTCTAAAGTTTCTTTTTATTAATACTTTTTTCCTTTTTTGTACTCTTTTACCAACCTGACAACATAATATTACACAGATTTTGTATACCCACATATATTGTTGAGATTGCTTAATTCACGTTATTTAAATATAAAATACTACACATGATTTTATAAATGCACTTTAGTTAAAGCTCTACATAAATGATAATTAATTAGTTATTCAGTCACCGTATTGATAAACTTATCAGAAATTAAGTCCATCCCCTATCTATGCCATTGTTTTTGAGCGAACATATGTTCCATAGTTTTCACTTTTGTGTCCACACACTGAAAGTTTCCTTGTTGTGTCTCCGTAAGTGTTTCCAAACACATATCTTTTATCTGGAAAAGTAAACAGAGGTAAATTACTTAATTATTTCAGCATTTATGTTAGTGTGAACATGTACATTTGAATAACCTTCAATTTATTTAGATGCATTTTAAAGATTAAATAAAAATACATGTAATGCAGTATACTATATATACACAAATGTACAAATATCATTGACTTTAAAGCATTTGATTTCTAAAGAACTAGTTGTGTGGTATAAGACCAAACATTAGATAATGACTTATTTCTATTATATACAATGTAGTTCAAGCCAATGGCATCAGTCAATTGGTCTACTGGGGAAAAAATGTCAAGGTATGAAATATTCTGATTCTGCCGATAGCAACTTAAGCATGATGCATCTGCTATGTTATAATAATAACATAAGTCATCAAATTCTCATTAGATGCTGCCGATTTATACTTTTACTCTAAATCTTTTCCCCATAATTACTAAATTACAAGGTATTATTTGTAAAAATTGGCTTACGTGGTATATATCCTGTATATTTAGGAATCATGCCATCGTTTTGATATAATCTTCTGTATGTAGATGTACCAAAGTCTACACTAGCACTACCCATTGGTGGGTGTGGACCTGTCAATCCTAAGGTTTCTGCTGGTACGCTGAAAAGAAACAAGAGATATATAAAAGTAATCTTTCCCAAATCATGTCTGAATATGTAAATAATTTTTTTGTTACATTTAAAATTTGTTTTGGTTTCTTTCAACTTCATTGCAAAGTCTTACAATTTGTCACTGGAATAATTTAAAAGCATTTATTATCTCCTGATTTTATAAAAAAATTGGTTTACTGTGTGCCAGTATAATTCACTTTAATACGTGAGTATTTGTTTAAAGTTAGTGTCTGTATATTGACCTTTCAAATCTATCTTCATTTGACTGATAGTTTTTTTTATTTGTAACCTTTGTTTGATGCTGATTCATTACCAAAATCAATATCATGGCTTATCAAATGGATTTTTCTAAGAAAAGAGCTTTATATTTTGCAGTAATTTAATTTTGGATGTAACAGGTCTTCTGATTGGCTGACTTTATTTTGTTATGAGCCCATAGACATAATTTAGTCTTGTGACTGTGATGTCATCAGCATTTTTTCATGGTTTTCTACGGTTTAAAATGGAATTTAGAATTAAATTATAAGAAATGACTGTAATATTTTTTCTGTCTATTCGAAATAACATAAAAATGAGGTGCACACTGTTAAATAACCCGCTACGAGTGTTATTCAGTGTGCACCAAATTTTTAATGTTATTTCTTCATAGACAGAAAAATATTACAGTCATTCCTTAAATAATTCATTTGTTTATGGTTTGAAAATCCAGTGGTAAATATAACATGCATTTTTAGGACAGCAGCATGTTAAGGAGATATGAATATATAAGTGTTTTTCCTAACCTTTTTAAAGCTTGTGGAATCTCTGATCCTGGAGATATGAATATATAAGTGTTTTTCCTAACCTTTTTAAAGCTTGTGGAATCTCTGATCCTGCAAATCTTGCATGTCTTGCTGTTTCTTGTGCAAACATTTCTAAACCTTTCTTTGTTGTCTGGTTGTATCTACATCCTAAACCTTGCTCAGTTGTTTTGATTCTAGGTATGTAACCACGGTAACCAGGAATAGGAGGTTCTGTCAAAGGTCTTTTGTTTTCTGAAGAAAGAAAAAACAAACCTTAATATAATTCAAATATTTCTATATATGGTGTTTTGATTTCAGAGAAAATGTTGAAAACATCTTGTTTTTGAGTGAATATGTTTTCCATAGTTTTCCAGTACTCTCACCAACCCACAATTTAAAACTGATTGATTTAATTACATACATGTATATATAAGAAGACAATAAATTTGAATTTTTACATACTTTGGAAACCATCTTTAAAATAGTTTCTTGAAGTGAGTAGTTCTCAGTGTTGAAGATCATAGGTGTGATTTCATTATAAAGATGTTTAAAAATTTGTTTGTGTATTGTATTCTACATGTGTAATAGTATACGGACATTGACAACAACACTTTTACAACCCCGCAATTTAAAACTGATTGATTTTGTTATGTAAATAGACAATCAATTCTCATCTGTGAAAATTTTTAAATATGACATGTTTTGATCATATATTTTTTATACTTATATCTTTTTTCTATTGACCATTTCCTATACCAGCATTGTAAAGGGAGATAAATCACTGACTTTACTTAAAAACCTACCTAACAATATTTCTCTTTGTGGGTGCGTATCTCTGTACATATTTAATTTGTCTCGTACTTCTGGGTCAAAAGATATTGCCCTTAGTCGTGGATAACCACTGACTTGTTTTTGTAAGTCATTTAATTTTGCATCATGATATTTATAATTGGTTAAATGCTGATCTATACACACATCACAGTCTTCTTTATAAGTATTTCCAAATTTGAATGGCATCCTAGGTATATATCCTGAAAATAAACAATAGATTTTAATCATTATTATTATCATAGAAAAATATATTGCCTACGAAAGAATATTCAGTTCTACAAAGATGATGCCCCTGCAGCATGCATTAAGAAAGCAGTGATGTTAAAGTTCAAATTGAAATGGTTGTCTGATAGATATAGGAAGATGTGGTGTGAGTGCCAATGAGACAACTCTCCATACAAATAACAATTTAAAAAGTAAACCATTATAGGTTAACGTATGGCCTTCAACACGGAGCCTTGGCTCACACCGAACAACAAGCTATAAAGGGCCCCAAAATTACTAGTGTAAAACCATTCAAACGAGAAAACCAACGGTCTAATCTATATAAACAAAACGAGAAACGAGAAACACGTATATATTACATAAACAAACGACAACTACTGTACATCAGATTCCTGACTTAGGACAGGTGCAAACATTTGCAGCGGGATTAAACGTTTTAATGGATCCAAACCTTCTCCCTTTTTCTGAAACAATAGCATAACATCACAACAAAGAAAAACATACGATAAAATATCAATTGGCAGACTTAACTCAATCAAAAAATAGACACATTAGATGCCCCTGCAAAAATGGTTAAACATTTTGTCATGAGTGGAAAAGGAGTAGGTCTGGTAAGGGCAGATTTTGGCCTCAAATTTCAGGTTCATTTGACAAAAGATTTTGGACACTTTTTAAACACTTAAGTGTCTACTTCAGTTGTTTCAATTAGTTCATGTGAAAGATTTTAACTAATTTAGTCATTAAAAACGCTTTGATTCAAGCTTTAATATGAAAAATGTATCAAATATATATATGCCAAAAATTGTCACTTTTCAGATGGTTTTTATCAAAAATGAAAGTGGACGCATCCGTGTTCATACTCAACCTTTATATATGCTATGTATTATCATCAAATACAAATTAAATCTCAATATTAAGAATTAACACAAATGCGGCCATTTTCATTTAAGACGGAGTCTGTCTAAAATTTAACTAAAATGCTATAAATGTGAAGAATTCAGTAATTTAGCATGACTTAATGATGCTAGAACCCGATATATGTGCATTGTATTGTCAAAAACAGCTCATATTTACGTAGCAGAAGTATTTTTACCTCCAATGAATAACTAAAAGTTTACATTATAATAATTTTGTAAAACTGATATATTTTGGGACCAAAAACGTGTCTTACTGTACCTACTCCTTTAAAGAAATCAAAGTCATTTTAATATGCATATTACCAATGTATGTATATATACTAACTTTCTTCATAGTATAATAGTAACTTACCTGTGTAGCCAGGCACCATGTCTTGTGTATATTTATTATCACCAGTAGATTCTGGTAGCTGAGTGGTTACCCTGGGTATATATTGTGGATGAGCAACAACATTACTGGTTGGTGCAACATGAATAGTGCCCTGAAATAATAAAATAGAAATATACAATTATTAAGTTTAAAATAAAGAAAACGTAAAGATGTAAATAATTTTCTTCTGTAACTTTCAGAAAACTTCTAACCATGTGGACAGTCTGACAACAAAGTACATCTACTATCACCTGAGTTTTGTTCAATCTGACATACATAACATTTACATTTAGCAGGGGACATTTATATTTTTCAACAATATGTCTAAACTATATGTTTAGATGGAAGGAGTCTAAAAAAGTTTTGATTAGCTTGAACAAATTTTTATTGATTTATGACTTACGGAAATCTGACATAAACTGAGACACGTTTATATCATGTATATGGGTACCGATGAGGTTCCTGATGCAATTGGGTTGAACTCAAACATTTCTTCATTTAATATTAGACATGTTAGATATACATTTTTAGAAATGCACCTGCTATGATAGCTAAAAATTATGGAGATATTGTCTCACCTTCCCGTCAAAAAATGTCTTACATATTGACAACCTGGATTTTCTCACCTTCCCGTCAAAAAATGTCTTACATATTGACAACCTGGATTTACCCACTCAAGTCCTAACACAATCTCTCTTTGAACATATTGAAGTGATTTATAATATTGAAAATCTGACAAAATGATGTCATTTAACAAATACTTTAACAGCTAGTAAATTATCCATAGCAAACATCATTTATACTAATCGAACATCAAAATTTTAAAGAAAAACTTGGCTGGACAAATAAATAAATTGCCAATTATTGAATAAACTTTTGGTCAATTCAAGATAACTTTATCAAAACTGATATGTCAGAGTGTAAACAATCTCTTGAGTGACCAGTTCTTCAATGGTGGGTAAAACTAAAAACATTTAAATCTTACTATGTTGTTTTGAACATCAGAGATTTTCAAACTGTTGGAATGAAAAGAACATGAAATAATAAATGTAGTAAACTCCATGGTCATTTAGATATGAAAAAGACTTTCATCATTAAGCATTTTTTGAAGGAGAGGCTATTGACTCACAAATGTTGCCATGAGTCCAGTAGAAAGAAAATAAATGTATTGCAATGGAATAATTAAATCAAAACAAATTTACATTAATTTTAATTTTACTTTTGCTTCAGTCTTTAACCAGTAATTAGTTATAATCAATTTCTATTCATTATACCATTTATATGTTTTTATTCCCCAAAAAACAGTACTAGGTTTTAAGATCTGTAAATTCAGAAATGAATGAGAATAATGCAACTGAATGAGACTCAGTACTGCATTAATAAAAACTTGCATTCTGACATTTAACATACACATATATCAGTTGATACAAGGCTTTTCCTCAAATTGAAATAATCAATCTTCCATTTTTGTTCTGTCTTCAATAATCTGAATAAGTGCACGTCATAATTTCTGAATTCACAGTATTTCACAATTTAAAGAAAATCCCCATGCAGTACAATCAAAATTGTCTGTGAAAATTAAATAATCTTGGCAACCCCAACAAAATTTTCTATCACTATAATTCAACAATAAATTTGAGGTTCTTGTAGTTTCAGATTAGAATAATAGTACTTGAAAGTTTGAATGATTTAATGCAAACTGTAATTTGTTTTTGATCTTAACATTACGATTTGATTTAGGAGTTAAATTACCTATATACATCCCAGCCATTTAAACATGTTAAGCACAACTGGGGAATCTCTTATTGAAAATGTCATTTGGTTAACAAAAAAACACTGAACAGTTTCTATGATATAACGTCTTAACTATCCCACACATTTATATAAAGGGAAAATTTATAGATGAAACATTTTAGTTATTAAATATCTTTACTTTAAGTTAAATCATTTTATTCATAACGTGGCATTTAAATTTTGCTTGCATTAATGTCATATTTTTACGAAGAGATCAGTTTAAAATATAAGTTTTTCCTTTCAATGATAAATTATTAAGTTAAATTTGATAAAACTAATGTTCATGTACATACATTTGATCAGTTTTATATCTCAACATAAGTCTGGGCGGGTTAACATTGATTTAATGGAGATGTATTCATGTAGACTTTAGAGTCTACATATCATAAATAGTCTATTTATTTTTCTGATATATCTTGGTAACTTGTTGCATAATCTTCGTTATGTTTAAAATTTAATTTGGCTTGTTTTATCTTGTTTCAATGGGAGGGTTTGGGAGAAATGAGACATAAAATTGGAAGTGGAATGGCATTTAAATCAACAGGGTATATTTAAACGATTAAAATTTGCCCTAACTTCATATTCATGATTTGTGAATTTTTAATGCTCAAACTTTATATTTATATCACAAAGTACTGAAACTTGAATAATAATTTGAGAACTTAAAAATAATAAGGTGGTATACCGCATGGGAGTATACATGAAAACTACTTTGCCAAAATATGGCATGATATGAACCACCACAAGGCAGCTCTTAAACAATGCTTTCAGATTATCAGGGAAAATATTGGGTAGACTTTAGTTACGGGAGATAACTCTTTAAATAAGTTATATGTTTGTAAAAGTCAAATTTTTCTAATGTATTTTAAGCATTTATCTGAAACAGATTGGAAATAATCGATGTAACAAAGAAGCTAAAGATACATTTATGAAAAAGGTTGACACAAACGTACTGGTGATTTTAAGAGTTATTTCCCTTAGCCTAGGTCTAAAGCCATGGTAAATCCCTTATGTGAAAATTCACATTGGTAAATTGCATAACTGCATCAAAATTTGCTGACTTGATTGAAATTTAGACCTATTAGTATCATGTTCTGCCATTTTACAATCCAATTTAGTTATGAAATAAAGACACCAGCCTAAAATAACAATTGAATACTGAAAATTTTTCAATAAAACATTTATTAAAATGAACCAGCCTTTTATTATATGGTAAGAGACATTATTAAAGATTAGAAGTGTCTATAGTAATATAAACCCTTTTTTTATTAATTGAATTTTTTTGGTAATCTAAAATCATTCTTACAATAAGATTGAAGTATATTAAAGCCTGGAGATCAACTAATAGTTGGAATATAAAATGTCATTTCAACTGTAAAATTTGAATGTAAAGAACTAATGCAGACAATATAATCAGATTATACAAGCATTTTTAAAGTGTTATTAAAGTTTTAAAATATTAAGAATCCGTGTTGATTAACCAAATGTTAATCCCATCAGAATAAATTACCAATTGCAATTAATTCATATCAATGAAATAAAATCTAAAATGTGGAGATGTAATTTCTATAAATGGTCGCATTAGATCGATTATGCATAGTGAAGTAATTAAGGTCTTAACACATACAAAGTGGTTTTATAAGGACCTACTTAGCATAATCTATAAGCAATATAAAAATGCACTGCTGAATCCTCAACACTATATATTTAAACTTGGTCAGTCCTAATTCAGGCTAGGTTAAGGTTAAAGGTAAACTTTGAACTGAATGATGTCAAATTTATACAAGATTACAAGTGTGGTCTAAAAAGATAAAACATAAAAATATTAGCTAAAATGTTTCTAACAAGTCTTTAAAACGTGACTATAAATTGACATCTTTACAAGAATTGCCAATACATGTGTTTCTGCTTATTTCTGATGGGGTCCTTTTAATGTTTAACTAGGATCATTTACATGTATTCACCAATATCAACTTTAGCTTATTGTTCTTTATGATATTTCTTAGGAAGGAGGGATAAAACAACATGTTTTCCTTATAATATGATGCTAGAAGTTCTGAACAATGCATTGTCCCTATAATTTTGTACATTGTGGAATACATGTACATGTATGTGGTACATGTATCATATCTTGACACATCCCAGTGGGAAATAATTATAGAATAAAATAATAAGATGTGGTATGATTGCTAATGAGATGACTCTCCACAAAAGACCAAATAACATAGAAATTAACAAGTACAGGTCACTGTACATCTTCAACAATCAGTAAAAACAATAAAACATAGTCAGCTATCAAAGTCAACGAAATGACAAATGTAAAACAATTCAAAGAAGAAAACTAACGGGATGATTTATGTACAAATAATGAAAGAAAATCAAATATGATATAAGCAACAAACTGAATTACAAGCTCCCGACTCAGGACAGGCACATACAGAATGTTGTGGGGTTAAAATAGTGTAATATAACCTTGAAGTAGTTGAAAATTGTTTAAAAAATTCATGCAAAATACAATTTTTATGTAAAATATAGCATTATACATGATCCATAGAAAAAACTTAAAAAAAAAAAAACTCAGTAAATTGATGATCTGATTGACATATATATTGATTGTTTTATATAACATCAACATGTACATGTGCATTATTCAGTGTGTATGTTCAATGCAAAAAAATGGTCACAATGTATACTATTATTTCTGGCCTTGCTGATGATCTGAAGAGGAGGTTTTGGTCAGGATCCAAGGCAACTAGTTGGAAGGTATGAATTACCTCCCCTTACTAAGGATGTGTATTGCATGTTTCTATGGTCAACTAAGCCTTTTGTTGTTTTTTAAAAGATTTCCTTGGATCACATATACATAATATCAATCATCTGGAGTTTAAAGTTTCTAAAACCTGTAATAACACATAAATGTAAAATTTCACAAAATTTCTCTAAATTGCAATTAGCCATAACACCAGCAATTACATTACAAACTTTAATTAAATTTCATTTAAATTGCTTAATACATAAGCATCAACCTTTGTTTGTATGTTCACTGCTACCAATTTTTCACATTAAACTTTTCTATTCACTGCCTAGGTCAATATTTAAATTCAGTAAAATAAGAATCTGTTTGCATATATAGTTGTTCAAATATATATTTAAAGGGACATTTGTATAGTGACGAATTAAAATTACAATCCAATCATCTCTAAAACAAATAAACTTATATTGAATTTTACTGTAAATGTTTAAATGTCTAAGGTTTGACGGCTCATACATTGTTTGTATTTTGTTTTTCCTTTTTTAATTATGACAGAAATGTATTAATCCATAACAACCCTATGTGTCTTCAAAAAATATTTTAATAAAGTATGGAGACAAAAAAACTTATGTTTGCTGAAACTTTCCTCAGTGTACACATTTTTTATATTTTATATATGCAAAAGAAAACTTTCAAACTGTTCTATTTTCCTTTTTTTCAAAAAAATTCACTAAATCATTGGTTATTTTTTATATTCACAAGCAGAAAGCAAGATACATTTTCGATGTCTACTTTTTTGGCCTTCTAATATCAAAAGATAGTATGTGTCTACCAAATCAATAAGTCTGTAAGGCTGTAATATATCATTTTAAGTCATGTATATTTTGAATGTTGTCTTATCAACATGGATTGCTTTAAATTTCTCCCTCTATAACTGCCAAAATAGCCTTGTTGTAATGTTTTTTTCATGCATTTTAAGATATGATTAATTGATTGGTGTTCAATGCCACTTTTAACACTATGGTACTAAGCTGTAGTGTCTGGA
The DNA here is from genome assembly GCF_963676685.1 of Mytilus edulis. Classification (NCBI taxonomy): domain Eukaryota; kingdom Metazoa; phylum Mollusca; class Bivalvia; order Mytilida; family Mytilidae; genus Mytilus; species Mytilus edulis. The sequence goes on from NC_092345.1 coordinate 12,005,202, forward strand.
GAAAACCATGGACCTTTGGAAGGAAGGAAAACTGACAATCTTAGTCGATTAAAATTGAAGTCGTGTACCTGGGCTGTGCAGGATTCAAACTACATGTATAGTACGTTTGACTTCTATAAATCTTCAAAAAATAATTCTTAAAAATTCATTTTTAAAGATAAATATTTTTTTTCTTCATGTACAATGTATGTTAATGTATGATATATACGAACTCTGACTATGAATATCATAATTTTAAACCTATAATCAAGAAAGTTACTCATTAGGTCTCTATGTTACTTCAATTTATTTTAATATAAAATACTCAATGGAGTACGTATGAGTAGTGTAACAGCCTTCCATTCAAAACAAAAACATTAGACATGTGCTCTTAACCTGTTTCATTGTACCATGTGACTTTACTCATTTAAATAACTCAGGTCATGTGTGCATGCTTTTGTATTTCTCATTGAATACAGAAAGCTCAGTAATCACATGACCAGAGTTATTTATTCATCCTACAACAGTTTACAAGCTGTTTATGCCCGCAATTTTGCGGATGTGTTCTAGTATAAATTATATATAAAGATGTTGATATTGTTAAAATATTTTTTTTGTTTAATCAAATTTGCCAATAACCCATCTTCGCTAGCCAAGGGTTTAGGATCCACTTCCTTGGCTAGCGAAGATGCCAATAACCATGATAACTGTGTTAAAAGGTCATTTTATATCAAATATCATATGACAGACAAATTTTTAAATTTCAATAAGAAATTATGCAGTGTGAGTGATAGCACAATTAACATTTCTGCAATGAAATGTCATATCTTTCAAGGTTTAATTTATCATTTTAATATTTCATAGGACAAGTAATGGCTGTTATCATCCCTCCTTTTTTGTATTTCAATGTTCATTATTTCAGGATCCGATTTTATCACAAAAGTTTTGGATATAAATTTTAAATCAGAAAACTGTATAATTATGATCGTGATAATGCAAATTTATAAAATTAAACGAAGTGTAATTCAAAGTAATGCCCTTTTGTGTCAGAACAAATCTGAATGTAATATTCATCTAAAACCATGTTGTTAAAAGTTTATGTGGCAATTAATTTTGTTTAAAATATCATATACACTTATTTATTCAACAAATTTGTTTGTGCCATAAAATCCTTTGTACACCAATTTACAACCAACAAGGTAAAATTTGATAAAATGAAAGTACTTCAAATCTGATTACTAATCAATTCCTTGGAACAAGAAAACTTATTTTCCTTGACAATCATAGTTAAATGACACTGTAAAAAGATTTTACTACAATTTAAATATCTACTTCACATCTTTTTAAATCTTATACAGCCAGTTTTAAATATTTTGAAACTTTTTAAGTATGTAGTAATATTACTTCTTCAACCCTTATTACCTAAAGCAGAAAATTCTTTGAACGACAACATAAGTTTGAAGTAAAAAGTATTTATATGATATCACCAATGATCTCTAAGAAATTCTTATGCAAGTATCAAGGATGTTTAATGCTACAACTCATTATCCTAATTCCATTATAAATGTGAAATGTCTTTAAGGGTTTTATCAAAATTAAATTTTGTTTCATTGACTTCAGCCACATGGTTCTTTTTAAAATTCCTCTTTGCCAAGAAGCCTGAAGGGTATGAAAATGCTATTTGGAGATTCCAAGAATACTGATTTACATTTAGACAATCATTACTTGATAATAAGCACATCTGGTCGTCAGTTTATCCTCATTGACAGTTCCATTTCTTGGTGTTTTTTTTGAAAATTACTGTTTACTTTCTTCAAGTTGGTCCTAGAGCAATAGAAATCTGTTAAATAAAAGTTTTTTACAAGTAGGGAACAGACATTTTGTTCTTATATTCATATTAAGTTGAAATATAACCTCTGGTCTATTATATTTTTACCCCTGTTTAACATGTTTAATGTATATAGATAAAGGAAGATGTGGTATGAGTGCCAGTGATACAACTCTCTTTTAATGTGTATACATACCTCGGCCAGCTCGTGAGTGTCTGTTCCATAGGTTTTGCCAACTCTGTATTTGATTTGTGGACAGTATCCTCTATATCTGTACCAGAAATATAAAAAATTAATTTTATAACACTTTTTTAACCATAATAATTCAATGAAATTATACTTGAAAAATCCTTAGCTTGTACACATACATTTGTATTACATAAAAATATAGATTGGAATAGATAAGACCAAAATTGGTATTGACTCATTACACACTCAATGAAATGGTTCGCCTTTAAATTCATTCATATACCATTATATATATATATATATATAAATATACATGTATACAAGTGGTGTGAGTGCCAATGAGACAACTTTCCATCCAAATAACAATTTATTAAAGTAAACCTTTATAGGTCAATGTACGGCCTTCAACAACATATATGCTTATACAAAAAGGATACATACAATTATTTACCTATCTAATTTTGTATAAACAAGCATTTTAGAATTTTCTTTCATCTCTTAAAAAAAATCAATCATAAAAACAATAAAAACAAATGTTTTCATATGTTTTTGTTTGTTCTTCAAACAGACCTCCAATTTGGTAATTGAATGCAATTTGTGTACTGTCATGACTGTTAGGTATGGTGAGCACCATAATTGGCCCATTATCAACTAAATACTGTGTATATGTTCTAGACCGTATGAGTATTTGGACCGTATGCGTACGGTCTGGACCGTATGCATACTTTTTCAAAATATGCATACAGTGGGACCGTACGCGTACGGTCTGACTGATATTAAGAAGTTGGTCAAGCTTATTAGATACAAATGTATATAACAGATCAACATGACTTATATCTCCAATTAATATAAAAAGTTCAACAGCATTTGACATAAAAACTTAATATTTTAACTATTTAAAAAGATCACGCTTATTTAATCTGTTAATCTCCTGTATTTTGCAGGCCGGTTATTCATTAATTGCACTGTTGCAGCTCAGATGCTCATTGAAATTGAAGTTATCGGAAGTAAACATAATGTGGGAGGACAATTTTTTTAGAATATTTATGAACTTTACAAAAGAAATGCATACGCAAAGGAACATGCATTAAAAAAACATGTAAATGTAAAAAATACGACGTTCTTATTAGAAGCAAGTGTCACCTTCGGCCAGAGTAACAAAATAGAATTCACGGATATACAATTAAGCAAATATTTAATTTCAATTGTTCGCTTATTCACTTTCTCATCAGCCATCTATTTTGTAATAATAACAATTTGTATAACTAAAAATAAAGATTTTGATAAATGTTTGTTTAAATTTAACCCATATGATCCCAAAACGTATGATCAAATACTCATATGGTCTGGAACATATACAATGATCTATGAAATGCATTTGGATTTTATTGTTTTGAGAGTTAGTTCTTCCTGCAACATGTTTTTAAGTACAAATGTATACACAAAAGCATATATACAAAAGTACATTTATAACAATTGCTTTTAAAACTTTTTTAAGTTCTGCAGCAGGACAGATTTCCAAATAGTCATAAGGTGTCTTAATACACCTTATCGCTATTTGTCCGTCATTACTGGACATCACACAGGTTTCTGTAAAATTGTGAAATCATAATACAAAATATCTGACAATAAGGTGTATAGTTCAAGCGGGACAGATCCTCGGGTCAGGCCGGAATAGCAATAAGGTGTATAATGATTGCATGATTTCCAAGAATGGTTGAGTAATAACTTCTTGTACAAGATGTGCTTTCTTTTTTCTAAACATTTTTGATTTTATATTTCATGCATTGTTTTTTCCAGATTTTTATTTTCCATGCAATGTTTTAGCTATTTTTTTTTGTACCTTTTTTCCCCTCATATTTTGATGTTCATATCCATCTTTATCATGTTTACCAACATCTTTTAATATTTTCTTTATATTACATTGTACTAACTAGCAAATTATCAAATAATACTTAATTCACAACAGCTCAAAGTACATGTCAAACATATTTATGAATGAGCTGACATTTGCATGGTTATAGTATAGATGTCGACTCCTGTATTAAGAGGCTGCATGGCAATGAACTGCCATCAAATGTATGTTAGTATTCAATTTGTTATTCTCTATCAAAACAACAGATCATATGACATACCCTGGCACATGTGTACCATCTCTCAAAGCAGCGAAATTTCGTCTTTGGTCAAGACTAGGTCCACCGCCAAAAGCTACTGTAGTCATTTTCTCTTGATGTAAAACTCCCCTACCGAGTCAAACTCTGTTGGTTTATAACACCTGTTTTAACTGATAATCCAGAGAATTGCCCACAATAATTGTTTGAATATAGACCGACTAGTGTGTTGTCTAGGGCGCTTTAAGTTGCTAAGGTGCTCTGCACTCGGCTGATCAACCAATAAAAATCGCTGCCTTACATGAACTACACGCACCACTGCTTCATCGATGTCATTTTAATCTACCGGAAATAAGGATACGCAAGCGCGGAAGAAAATTAAAGATGGAGGTTGTTTACACTTGATACGGATTTGTCCCAGAGGATTTAGAAAAAGTTTACAATGGGGAACACGACAGTTGTTGCTTCTGGTGTCAAACAGCAAGCTGATGCTGGGGCAAAAGAACTCTACAATCTTGTTGACTTAAAGGGAGGTGGGGAACTTGTTGAGTTAATGAAAAGAGCCAGGTGGACCAAAAATTTTAAGGAGATTGATGACAAAATTGCTGAAGTAAAAAACTTTCTTTATGATGAGGGTCGTGGAAAGAAAATACCAATAGTTGATTTAGTCATGATGAGAAGCCAAGAGAGAGATAGTCGCAAACCGAAAATAGGGAAAGATAAACGTTTAAAAGAGAGGGACCTGGCTCTAATTGATATGAACTTTCCAGATGCAGAGGCTAATTATTTTAGAAATAAACCAGGTAAAAAAATCAATACATTGATTGGAACTCAGGTATATGCTGCAGGCTAATTATGTGCACCACAGGTACCTAGGGAATGCAAAGGAGTATGAAAGCCCATAAATTATGTAAAGCCACATGATGAAATCTTCAAATAAATATAAGAATTCAAATAAATTTTACACTTTTGTTGACTGCTACGTATACTTATTTTAAGAATGATGACAGATTAAGAAAGTTTGATATTTATAAGCTTAAAAGTTTGTAGTCAAATTTGTCTGATTACTCGCATTTCAATTTGTAAGGTCTATTTCCTTCTGAAAAAAAACATTGACCACACCCAATTTTTGAAACAAAACTTTAGAGTTCAGGCAAAAAATGTTAAAAATTATGATTTTCTCCATAATGGTGCATCATTGACACTACAATTGTATTAACATGATTGAAGCATCAGAGCTTTTTTTTTTGGTGTAGATCTGTCAGATATTTTTAATTTTAGTTACTGAAGTTAAATTTCACGCTTTCGGGTCGATCCGGCCCCACGTCGATCCGGCCCAAGTCGATCCGTCCCACGTCGATCCGGCCCCAATAAAAAATATTTTTATAAGGAATGAAAATAAAGATATATTTAATTAAGTGATTACAAGTGGCATTACCTTATAGTTCACAATCGCCAGACTATTGTTGAATAAACAAACCAATTATAGACTAATGATTTGATCAATCAAGTCATTATGATGAGTTAAATTTTATAGGTTTCAGTGGACTGTAAATATTTATTTAGATATTCTGTGTATGAACTAACAAAAAATAAATAACCTGCAATTCAACAATAACACTCATTTTCGTAACGATTTAAAATAGTTCTTTAACTGGTACTCCAATACTTCACTTACCTTTTGTCATCTATCATCGGACACTTTTTGAAAATTCCATTTAAACTGTTAAAATGTGTTACAAATTCCTCCAAAATCAATATAGTTATTTCATATTTTATTATGGGGCCGGATCATCGTGGGCCGGATCGACTTGGGCCGGATCGACTTTGGGCTGGATTGACTTGGGGCCGGATCGGTTTGGGGCCGGAACGACCGGCTACCAAATTTCACATACTGTGAGGGCCAATATGGACCCTTTATAAACCTACTCCTTTGTTCAAAACTCTCTGGTAAATTACGAAAATAACAAGCGCTAGCAAAATCACTGGTTTAATTTAAGAGACTTCAGGCTAGCAAAATCATTTTATGATATTCTGCATTTTTACCACTTTCATTGTACATGTATGCTACATGTAATTGTGCACTTCATATTTAGAAACACTGTAGATTGTGTAGAAAATGTACATGTTGTGTCTCATTTTGTTTTAAAGAAAAAAACAGTAGAAAAAGAATAAAATGTTTTGGACATTTTATCATGTTAATTAAAAAAAGCCTTTGAAGTACATGTAATTATGATTATATATATAAATACAATTTTTTTATGAAAATTATCAATTTCAATTCTGCAATTGTTACATGTTTTACAAGTATTTTAACCCCTGATATAAATAATCAGGAAACAATTTGTAACTTTCAAATAAAGGTTATAAGTAAGGGACAGTCTCCACTAATTTGGTAATTGTTATCACTAGTCATGCTACATTGTAGTTTATGATAAATTATAGTGGACAAAAAAACCTAGAAAAATCGGAAGATTAAATAAGCAAGTTAGTTATCTCATGAAAAATTCCATTCAACATAAAACATAAATATACAATAGTGACAGCAAGCTATATAGACTGATTTGACCTATGATACATTGTGAGTCAAATAAAATAATATTTTTATATATCAGGTGATTATTTCCCTTTATTTTAGACCATGTAATATGTTACTTGTAAATGTACAAATGTACATGTATCAATTTATTTTCATAACAGACATGACAGATACAAGTTAAATTTATCACAAAATATATGAAAGGAAAGAATTTTCAGGATTAACACACTTATATGTCATTTAGTGTACAATACAACTTACATTTGCATAATTATAAAGAATAAAAAGATAAAGTTATTTAAGCTGAAATTATATTTTGAAAAAAAATAAAAGAAAAAAATTACATAGCCAGTTCAACATGTTCAATACTATGTATCTAAATATAATTGTGTTAATTTTCTTGTGAATCGACTATAACTGGAATATAAATAACATTTTTTATATTTGGGCAGTTTTGATTTTGCCATTACTAGGACCAAATCTTTGGGCCATTTCTTTTAGTTATGTACATGTATTTATTGTCCATAATTCTGACTATTCTAAATAAGTTACAATTCAGACATCATGAGTTGTCTGTGTTATATGTATATGTTGTTTGTACTGTAGTGGATTTTCTGTAATTTCTTCACTTGATTTGTAGCTGACACCAATTTGCCAGGTAAGATTTCTGTTGCATAGCGCAAGTTGTCTCCCCTTATGATGATTTCTAATATGTTTCATGATGGTATGATGCACATTAAATTTCCAATATTTGACTTTTAATTTCTTTACAAATGTGGTGACTGCACTATCAACTCTAACTGAATCATCAAGGACAGGGAAGTTCATTCTTTTCTGGAGGCCAAAATTT